>NC_065514.1:38179324-38192346 GCF_006386435.1 Epinephelus moara
ATCCCTCCTCAGTTGCTCTTCCTGAGGTTTCTACCGTTTTTTTTTTCCCCGTTAAAGGGTTGTTTTTGGGGAGTTTTTCCTTATCCGCTGCGAGGGTCATAAGGACAGAGGGATGTCGTATGCTGTAAAGCCCTGTGAGGCAAATTGTGATTTGTGATATTGGGCTTTATAAATAAAATTGAAATTGAAATTGAATTATGGCAGGAGCCTGATCAGGAAGATGAGTCAAGAAGTATAGCAGTGGCAAGACATGTTACAAACACAAAACATATTACAGACAAAAAACATAAAACACAGGACAAATCAACATACATTCCCAGATCAGTGAAGGATGCTATACATATGAATTAAGCATTTTTTGTTTCAGTTTCTTCTTAAAAACAAAGATGGATTTAGATGTTTTCAGACTCTCATCGAGCCCATTCCAGATCTGCGGCCCCCTGGTTGTTATGCTTAAACTAGAGCATTTCAGTCGTCTTTTTTTACCATGTATAAGATGTGTATTTCTGGTATTATAAATATGCGTGGGGCGGCTGACTGGGATGAGCTCTTGGATTCAAGTTATGGACAACTTGGTACATTGTAGAAGCATTTTGATGAACATTGAACTCAGCAAGCCTCAGGAGATTATAGTTGTGGAAGAGGGAACGTGTGGGAGTGTTATAACCAGACCAAATTATGGCTCGTATTATTTTCTTTTGTAAACTTTCTAATTTCTTCAGGTGACTAGGGAAGGTGTTGCACCAAATACTATTACAATAATTAATATGAGGCTCAAACAAGGTTTTGTATAAGTTAAGGAGAGCAGGTAAAGGAAGAAAAATATCGAAGTCTGAAAAATAGACCAACATATTTAGACAATTTAGTTAACAGATGCTCAATGTGACATTTGAAACTGAGTGACTCATCTATGAGGACCCCCAAGAATTTTGTTGACTTTACTCTTGCCAACTCCTTTCCATCGATCTTGATCTTGTTTTTTTGTTAGAGTGGAATACAATAAAGTTAGTCTTGCTGATGTTAAGCAATAATTTGTTACATTTAAACCAGGTATCTACTTTTTGTAGTTCAGCATTAAGTAGATCTCGAAGCTCATATGAGTTGTTATGGGACAGGAATAAATTCGTATCATCAGTAAATATAACTTTATGCAGTAATTTAGAAGAATTACAGTTGTTCTCAGTCGCGTCGGTACATTTCTCAGATCAGAATTGAAATTCTCAAAACTACTTCTTCAATCTTCACATCATTGTCAAAAAAGCAGTTTCTCATTTCTCTGAACAAGTTGCAAATGCTTTGGAACATCCATGCAAATGATTATGTACAATTCTCTGCTGTTTCCACATTATCAATTGCTTATGTCATGTTGATCAAAATGTATTATAATGGGTCTCTGTTGAATAGTCTCACCTACCACAACATTTAGGCATTAGTTCATCGCAGAAGTCTTTACATGCAAAATGGTTGAACAAGTTGTCATAATATGTCAAGCCTATTTCTATACATTTCCATTAGACTTTTTTTCTAAATCTGTCCTGAATTGATAAATTGCTCCCAGGTGAATCTTGACTTTCTCTAATGAAGTGAAATGTGTGAAGCATTAGATCAACCAATGGTCAACCATTTTTCTGAAATAGCTCAAAGGTGCATCTCATGAACCATCAACTGGCAAGTATATATATAGCCGGAGCACAACACAATGTTACAGTGTCTGACAATGGAAGGACAAGGAAATGGACGGGGTCAACAGCCAGAGAGAAGAAGAAGAGGAAGAGGAGTGAGGCTGCGTGGCGGAGGAGTTGGGAGGCAAAACAGAGGAAGACGCAAAAGAGGCCGAGGACATATGCGCGTTCCTGATGAGATAAGAGCCACACTTGTAGACCACCAATGGCCGAGGCTGATCGAAGGGTGCAGCCAAATGTTGGGAGAACAGCTGTGTCCTCAATCATTCAGACTTTTCATCGACAGAACAGGTATGTAATCTAACAATAGGCACTGTACTGTAATACTGTATACTTTCTGTAATGCTTCATACAATATTACGGTATTCCACTTGCATTTTACAATATACAGTAAGTATACTTTATACAGTGACATTTTGGGCTCTAGTTTCCCAGCGCAGCGCAGGTGGCGAACCCCCCGCAGAGCTAGTTTCGAGCAGCGCAACCCGAGGTGCGCTGAGATGGGTGTGGCGGCGCAGCAGGGGGAGGTGTCAACAGATCCAGCTTGGCGCAGTGACAGTTTCGTGCCAAAAGGCTTCGCCATCTGAAACCAGGTCTACTGTCAGCGCAGGCGGAGCACAGCCGGTGTAAGCCGAAGTTTGGCTGACCGGCGGACAGTGTGCACATGTCACCAAAACCTCACAGGCAGGTTTCCAGAATATCAGGCACATTAACAATGCAATAAATAGCCACAAAACCACTATTCAATGCAACTATCTGCAATCAGCACATAAATGTATCTCTATACCGACTGTCCCGTTACATCAGATGTCAGATCAAAGGGGATTGGCACCGTTTGGCACGTGTAATGGAAACCGAACCTGATTTGATTAACACAGCCTTTAAACTAATGAGTTCATATCCCTCTCAGCCAACCACAAACAGCCACAGCATCAGATAGGGAGTATATTTTCAGCATCTGTCATCTTAGAAAAGTCAAAAGAAAAGAAACAGAGTGAGACTGCGAGAGAGAAAGAGAGCGCACGCACGAGAGAAACGCAACATTGATTCACAATTGTGGTGACCTCCTCCCAGGCTACCTTTGCATCATCAGCCCGTGGAGGTCTGCTCGCAGTTCCGTATATTCGGACACTGCGAGCTTGGACCTCCCGGACCAAAACATCAGTTTCCTCCTGGGAGAAGTTTGGCCGTCTGACGCTGCTGCTCTCTTCTGCCATGGCAAATTGAGTAAACTGTCATTACGCCTTCGCGTGGCGCATTTAAGGGCGAGGAGAGGGGCTCATTTGATTGGTGTGATGTGAATGGGCTGTGTAAAACCCACTCCACGCCTTCTCTCCTCCCTCTTTCCGACTTGCGCAGGTAGGAGGGACGGAGGTGGGATAGAGGAGTAGCTGTGCCAGGGCGCATGGTGTGCCAAACTTACAAAATCCGCCTGGCCACACCCAGTTGGCGAAGCGCAGGTGCGCTGCGCCTCCACCTGAGGCTATTTGCAGTGTTGTCTTTTCCTTTCTGTATCGCAATGACATGGTCTGTCAACAAATTACAGTACAAACAGTAAAAGCGTAAATGTGAATCTTTAGCTATAGTTTACATCAGAACATGCCTCCAGAGTACACTGTTATATTGACAACATGACTAAGAAATTTGACTGTCTTATCCGTACACAATCACACAAGGACTTGTCATTCTGATGGCACTGACATGTTCATTGACACAGATATTTACTTTTGAGAGATGAACTAAGGATTTTGAGCAAGAGACTGGCTTTTTCAGGTAATCCATGGTGTTTTGCTATTTGTACGAATTGTTCTGAGAAATGCACTTACTGTTTTGCAAATGTCGAGGATGATTCGAGAAATGTACCAAAGCGACTGAGAAAAATTGTAACAAAATCATTAATATAAAGGATGAAGAGCAATGGTCCCAAAATTGAACCTTGGGGGACCCCGCATTTGACATTCATTTTTTGAGATTGATAGTTATATATGTCAACATACTAGGGTTGGGAACGATTAACTGATACGACCGGATATCCGGTTTGACAAGCGAGAGATACGGCTACGTCAGTAGCAGCCTCCTCAATCGATACGAATCAGCCATGAATCCTTAGATGAATCGATTGTAGAGTCATGGATTCGGGTATTGCGAGACTAGCAATCGGTTGACTGGCTTTAACAGTTTGCATCTCGAAAACAATGCGAGAGCCGGCGGCGGCATGCTCCGTAGCGGGCATTATTAACAACGATGATGGATGTAAACATCAGCGCCAGCTTGACCGGTGGAGATGAGGAACAGAAGCTAATGCTGGTTGGATAAACCAGGGAGCAGCCAAGCCGCAGCAGAAACTAAAGGCGAATCCTGCCGGTTGTGGGTTGACAGACACAGACAGAAATACGTATTCCTGTCAAATACGGCGGCGCATGATAACGGCTTACCGGCCGGCGACCGAGAAGCCCGGCTCCAGGTCCAAGAAGTCTTCGTCGGTGTCATGACTGCCCAGAAATACCAGCCAAGCCCTGGCAGCACTCAGGTATGTGACGTGTCAGAGGAGAAACGAGCAGTTCACATTTCCACAAACCTCAGCGCACTTTAGGGACTGTTCTTTACTTGTCAGAGGAGGAGGGTGGCTGGTTGATTTTTATTTTATTTATTTATTTTATTTTGATCCCCCCCTTATGTTAATCACTTAGTGATGCTGTTTTTGAAGTATGAATAAGTCAATAAGTAATTTATTCCATTGAAATATCATTGATGTATTATAGAAAAGTGATTTATCTTTTTATAAATGACAGAGTGTAACAAACACAGAGAAATAGTCTGACATGCTGTCAGTGATAAGCTGCTAGTCATCACAGTCCATGATATCATCTAATAACAGGAGATGTCAGATTCTGCCCCTACATTACATGTTATTATTTTATTCTGCTTTATGTTTATATTGTACAGCGTTATAATAAACTTTATTCCAGACTCAAGTCCTTACTTAAAGTTCACTTCACTTAAAGTTTAAAACTTCTTCTCTTCTTCTTCTTTTTATATTGATGCCATCCAACAAAATGATGTTCATTCAGCAAGTCTTTTTTTGGTCCATGTCTAAAAATATATACATTTGACATGTGATTTTGTTGTTGTTTGTATTTTTATTTTATTTTTGCCAGTGCCATACAGCAACAATGCTTGGGGATGTGGTCTTTTACAAATTTGAAAATACTGTAAGAATGTCACTTTTATAGAATTGGCTTCTTTATTTTATAATGTATGATTAATGTCTACATCAACAAATATTAACCATAGAATCGTATTGAATCATATCGTTCCTACACTGTATCGAATCATATCGAATCGTTCTGTATTAAAAATATATCGTTTTTGAATCGTATCGTAACCCGTGTATCTAGATACAATGTAAATAGCTACTGAACCATTTTCAAAACAGATAATGTCAATGGCCCAAATTTTTAGCAGCAAGCAACCGATCCACTTTTTTTTTTTAGCATATAGCTAGACAGACAGACAGACAGACAGACATACAGATAAATAGATAGATAGATATTCATGTATGGCCCTCCTCAACATAATGCAGAAACAGAATAAAGAAGAGCTATCAATGCACAGAAGCATAATAAGTGACATTAACAATATCTAATAACACACACTATCTCTCCACCAGCATCTCCCTCTCCATTTATCCTGCTCTCTGTCACTCCTCTACTGAGGAGACTCACTGTTTGCAGGTTGGCTGCCTCAGGTACATCTTCAGATAAAGTGTTACGGCCGGGCACGTCAGCGGCGCGACACGTCTGCAGCGCGAGTCCCGTAGCAGCTCGCCCCCCTGTTAATCAATTACAGCGGCTCCACCGGCAACGGGAGCGGCGCAGCAAACCCCGTCTGTTGCGCGACAACTCTCTATTTTACGCGGCTCTTCTATTTTTGTCGCACTACGCTCCCCTACGCGACCCTCCAGCAGATAAAAACTACATGAAATAGTGTGCTTAACGAGCACAATGCGTTTTTAAATGAATAAACCATTATCAGAGGTGATATGTGATGATTTTTTTTCATGCATTTACCCATGTTTATCCGTGACATTGTGTAAATGTCTGTGGTGGACATTTGAAAGCGAGTAGATGACAAACAGTACAGTAAACTTGTAGATAACTCAAATATATGTAATAACTTAGGTGGAAAATGTTTTAACTTACCCATTTCATGCAGCCTACATACAGCCTCTCGGCTCAGCAAATGGTAAACAACCCCGCTGGCTTCTCTACGTGTCACTTCCATACGCCGTCAGTGGAGCCCAAATGAATACGCTGCGATGCTACGCTGACGTGACGCTTACGTTTGCAGCCGTTGGAGCCCGGCCGTTAGCCTACATACAGACAGCTTTTATTAGGGACCTCGGCCAAAGGGTGAGGACCCTATTGTTTTTGGTGCGCTTATTCTTTTTTTCTTTCTTTCTTTCTTTCTTCTTTAGTCTTTCTCCCGCCGTCTCTTTGAACCCAAATTTGACCCCCTAAACATGCTCAAAAACTCACCAAAATTGCCACGCATGTCAGGACTGGCGAAAAATTTAATAAAATGAAAAAAGCGCCACCTGGGCACACTAAAATGGCCACTGTGGCCCGTAGGAATGTCGTAGAAAGATCAAACCAAAAGTGGCTTGTTCGTCTCATCAAGGCCCACAAAAATATCGCCTACAGGATGTGAACCATGGCAGAAAAATGGCTACATCCCGGCAAGATCAAACACCGCAAAAGTTAGTAAAGGACGTGTTGAAAACTGCAACCGGAGGTGGTAGGGCGGGACTTCAGCGGGTGGCTCGTTCCGCCCAATGAGAGGCTGATCTATGCAGCGAACTTCCGCCCACTCAGACTATCCTATCGGCTTTAAACTCGAACACATGACAGCTCAAACCCTGTTGAACAAAACTTCTGTACAACTTTCTCATTACTCGAACGGTTTGGATTTTATGGGATCTTAAAGGTGACGTGCCACAAAACCGGTCTTCGAAAGCTGTCCCATAGGAAATGAATGGAGAAAGGGACCAAACATTGGCCTTTTTTGAGCCTAGACAGCTTCTCCATACTTTGTGCTACGGACGTTGAAATGTTGCCACAGGATTCATCTATTCACTCATGTTTTCATCTTTTTCATATCTTTTACCGTTTTTAATCTGTGCCTCTGAAAGTACCATGAGCAAATGTGGCGAAATTGTCAGCTGTGAGCTAGAGTGGAGAGGGGTCTAAAATTGTCTAAAACTTTTGTCTTTAACTGGCTGTCAAGGCCACAATTTTCACTGTACATACACAATTTATACCAAAAAATGTAGGAAAACTTGTCCTGGTCGCACTGGTGTCACCATGGATCACTCACACGTACACATTTGGGTCAGTAAGCTCCCAAGTGAGCGGCGATTTTTTTCTCTTTCACTCACATGTAAACTGAGAGGAGAAATTTCTGGAAAAAGGTGAGGGGCAACACATCTTAAACTTGCAACCAAGATCACATTTTTGACTCCACAAACATAAAAACTATATGTCTGCGTTCGGGACGAGTGTATCTCTCTGCTGGTATGCTCAGATTGACAATTGGACCACGGTTTGGGAATTAAAGGGAGGAGTTCGAGACATTATGAAGCCATGTTAATCTGCCTGGTCTCACACCTTGTCTCTCCCTCTGCTGCATGCAACTCATTAATCTTCATGACAACGCCTTCACTCTCACAGACACAGGCCTGTGTGTGTGTGTGTGTGTGTGTGTGTGTGTGTATCTCACAATCTTTAAAGGAGAGATTGCAGCTGCAGAATCTTCATTTTAAACAGCATCTATACATTATATATCAGTGTTTTCCATCTCTCACATACTACTACAGCCTTTATTACTGATATTACTGTTGCTACTTGGGGCATCGATGGCTTAGTGGTAGAGCAGGCGCCCCATGTACAAGGCTGTTGCCGCAGCGGCCCGGGTTCGACTCCAGCCTGTGGCCCTTTGCTGCATGTCACTCCCCCTCTCTCTCCCCCTTTCACACTTGTCTGTCCTATCAAATAAAGGCTAAGAAATGCCCCAAAAAATATCTTATCATGACTGTTAAATACATATTGTAACGTACTGTTATATTAAGTCCCTCTATTGCCAAAAATGACCTTGCGTACCGTTGACATTGCTTGTTTTCTTGACATTTCGACTCTTACAAATAATTTGCACTGTCTACGTGAGCTGGAGGCCGAAACGGCGAGAGTCCGAGGTCCCGCCCAACGCTGCTCGCAGTTTTAATTTTAGTTTGTCTTTAACAGTTTGCTGTTAGCACCGCCAACGCGATGTGCTTGTGTCGACCACGATCCTAAATCAAAATAGTGGTGAATGAGAGACTGCGGACAGAGCGGATTGAAGTATGGCTTTCTACATGCTGATCACATGTTTTTATAAAGTATTGGCTTGGCTGGCAGAGGTTTTATCGCACTTACTTACAGTAACAAGCGTAGTTGTCATCAACTAGAGTAATCTTGAGCTAGAGTTATATTCCCTTTATCTGCACCGCTGCCTCTCTGTTGTTGTCTGACTTTACTCCGTGTGTATGTGTGTGTGTGTCTGAGTGTGTGTGTGTGTGTGTGCTGTGAGTAGGAGGTCAGCCCTGACATGCAGAGAGCAGGAGAAAGGCTGCAGAATATTTTATAATAATTGGATAATAATAATAATAATATTATGGATAATAATTTAATGGAGTAAAACAGTAGTTTCTGTCAAGCAATGAAAAGAGGGGATATCATTCTTTCACAAGTCAAGTCACTATCCATCAGCATCTTACTGATGACTGTGGGCTTATGTTTGTGTTTTGATGATAACACTTCTTTATTTTTCAAACTCCTCAGAGTACTCATTTTTGAGTGACAAGATGTGATTGCTATTGCTATTTCTTAACTTGACTTTGGACAGCACAACTTCGACATTCCAGCCAGAGCAGTTCATGTGGAGTGAGTTCAACCAAAGAGGTAAAATTTTTTGGTAACACTTCATAAGACAGCCTGCGTTTTAGAGTGTACCTCTCGCCCACTTTCCCGGGAGTTAGCGTATAACTCCTGGGAACTTACATGTACTTTCCCGGGAGTTAGAGTATAACGACGCGGTCACTTGGCATATACTTCCCCGGGAGTTAGAGTATAACTCGCGGTCACTTAGCATATACTTCCCCGGGAGTTAGGGTATAACTCCTCCCGGTCACTTACCACATACTTCCCCGGGAGTTAGAGTATATCTCGCGGTCACTTAGCATATACTTTCCCAGGAGTTAGGGTATAACTCCTCCCGGTCACTTACCACATACTTTCCCGGGAGATAGAGTATAACTCGTCACTTATGTAATTTCCCAAAACTTATGGTTTAATTTCCTCATATGAATCTGTATATGTATGAAGTGCAATAAAAATAAATGCTTTTGCCCTTTGCTCATGGCAGTTCATTCAGTCACTTTTATGTAACCTATGTGTCATCAGGCAATTTCACCCACACTCCAGGATTTTAATATTTATGTTTTGTTTACATTTCATTGAATGAGTTTGAATATGAATATGTCAAGAAATGGGTCTATATTCTGCAAATTGCCTAATTAACGGGCAGGCTGGAGTACAAAGCAAACTTACCTCTCTCAAGTGCACATCTATGGAAGTCTTTTTTTTTAAAATTTTATATACTTTATTAATCCTCCTGAGGGTGAAATTCAATGTTTTCACTCTTTTTGTCATTAACACACAGGTCCGAAAGACACACACATGCACAAACAGGACCTATACATGCACAAAGTGGAGAGATGTCAGAGTGAGGGGGCTGCCTTGATCAGGCGCCCCGAGCAGTTGGGGGGTTCGGTGCCTTGCTCAAGGGCATCTCGGCAGTGTCCAGGAGGTGAACTGGCACCTCTCCAGCCACCAGTCCACGCTCCATATTTGGTCCGGACGGGGACTTGAACAACCCAAGTCACTATGGACTGAGCTACTGCCGCCCCCGTCTTGTAGTGCCATCCGAGGACGAAACACAAACAATACAGTAATGTAATAATATAGCCTACATATATCTTAAAATACACAATAATGAGTCATGAAAAGTTATAAAATGTTTTTATTATTTAATTACACAGAAACCACATGGTAGGTGCTGTTCTCACATCTACAGCGTACTTTCACCAAAACTTACAGGGAAACTAGGCAGTACTTTCCACCTAAGTATATACTAACAATGAAGACCGGGCTGGATTATGAAGTTTGCACTGTTCTCCCCCCCTTAGTCTGCAGCTCGGCACTCAGATGTTAACCCTTTAAACACAGTTAGTTCAATGCTTCACAAGGTAACAATATTACCAGAAAATAATACAAAGACGAATCAAAGTGTCCCTGACAAAAAATAACAGAGTTCCACTGGTTGTCTTATTCAAGTTCAAGTTCAGTTTTGTTCCTTCTGTTATAAACTGTTCAGTTTAGTTTTAATCCTTTATTTTGACAAATGCACTTTTTAAGTCAGAAGTCAAGTGGAAAAGGTTGTCATGATACTACTACCATACTGGAGTGTGACGCTCAAGTGATGGAGATCGAAGAATGGATGGGCTCCTGCGGATAAAAGGTGATCTTGATCCAACTCAGGTTCATGGGTGGCTCGCCATCTCTCTCGTCAGGTAGAATCTCAAATCCATATGTAACGCTCTGTATCTTTCATTGTGTATATGTGTGCGTCTGTGCGTGTATGTGCTGTCGGCACAACATCCAATCAAATTAGATCCACGTTGTTTTGATCCGACAGCATCCATCCAATCAAATTGCAGGACAACCAATGAAAAGGAACTGTCTCAAACAACGCGGCAGTTAGAAAAAATGATACCAAAGATAGTTTTGTTCAGGTATAAAAACTACAAGGTGGTCAACAAAAAACGAATTGCAGTATGCAAAACATGCGGGTGAAAGATTACAGACGGAGACACAACGACTTCCAACTTCGTTCGACATTTGAAGTTGCACGCTAAGTTCTGAATGAAAGCTAACGTTTACTGGCTAAGTAACTTTTCTTTGCTGTGTAGTTAGCTAAATCAATGAGGCTGTAAACTCACTGTTAATATTACATTGCAAACACGGTAAGCAGGGTTGTATGAGGTACTTATACATAACGTTAGTCAATGTATCACACACAGTAGATGGCGGTCAGCGCGTATTTTAGCCACCTACAAAAAGACAAACCTAATAAAATCAAGGTCAGTTTAAATGTACACTATATTAAGAATGGGAGCGTATCTATGTTCCCCGGGTTCTATGTTCCCCATTTAACCCTGCAAAAAAGGTTCTATGTTCCCCGCTTACACAAAAAAGGTTCTATGTTTCCCGGGTTCTATGTTTCCCTCTTACTAAAAAAAGGTTCTATGTTCCCCGCTTATCCAGAAAAGGCAGGAAACAGCAGTTGCCTTAATATGTTGTTTTAACATCTCTATACGTAATAATATGTAACATTATGTTACGTTGTGTGTGTTTAGAGATGTTATAACAACATATTAATGCAACTGCTATGTTTCCTGCCTTTTTTGGATAAGCGGGGAACATAGAACCTTTTTTTAGTAAGAGGGAAACATAGAACCCGGGAAACATAGAACCTTTTTTGTGTAAGCAGGGAACATAGAACCTTTTTTGCAGGGTTAAATGGGAAACATAGAACCCGGGGAACATAGGGATGACCCCATTAAGGATATGTGTACCGTTTTAGCTTGCTGTCAGACAGACTTTTCCGACAGGAAAACAAAGTTATACTGCTCGTTGTTCTCCAGCAAACCAGAGTCCACTGACAAAAACAGCAAGTTTACCTCGCTCGCAGCACACATGAGTTGCTGGTCTACATGCTGCAAGGTAAAATTGCTGGTGTGCTGGAGACAGTGAATTAACAAGTGATATAACATCAGTTTCTTGACAGAATGGGCTGTCTTGACGGCAAGGTAAAGCAATGAAAAATATTCTTTATATGGCTTACACTTAAATTGACATTGATGGGGCGTCGGTGGCTTGGTGGTAGAGCAGGCGCCCCATGTACAAGGCTGTTGCCGCAGCGGCCCGGGTTCAAATCCAGCCTGTGGCCCTTTGCTGCATGTCGCTCCCTCTCTCTCTCCCCCTTTCACACTTGTCTGTCCTATCCATTAAAGGCTTAAAAATGCCCAAAAAATATCTTAAAAAAAAAAAACATTGATTTTATTAGGTTTGCCTCTTTTAGGTGGCTTAAATACGTTTAGCTGCTGACCCCGTCCACAGCAATGTAAAGCCTAAGTCGTGTGCTGGTAGCCTGTCTGCTTCTCTGTACTGGGAGTGCGTTGACCGCCATCTTCTGTGCGTAGTCCCTCATACAACCCCACTTCACAAATCCCGAACTATCCCTTCAACCCGAAATAAGTTTTACAATACATGACCAGTGCTGCAATCTGCTACACCAGCAAATGTAACGTAATGTTTACCAGACACACCCAATACAATTCATAACACAATGTTAAGATTGATATTAATAATATGAGTAATAAAGTGTAGTTTCAATACAATTCATTTGTGGCTATAAGAGATTTTCTGACATCTGTTTAATATGCTTACCTCTTACAGATTTGAAGAATACCAGATGAACAAAAGCATCACAATATAATTCGTTGTGTTAGTAAACAAATTAATATCAGATAATCATATTGATTTATTCAGTCTCACTGAAACCTGGCTGTGTCAAGATGAATATGTTAGTCTAAATGAGTCCACTCCTCCCAGTCATAATAATACCCACATTCCTCGAGGCAGCGGCCGAGGAGGGGGAGTTGCAGCTATTTTTAACTCTAGTCTGTTAATCAGCCCTAAACCTAAACTAGATTATAATTCATTTGAAAGCCTCGTTCTTAGTCTTTTATCCGGTTTAGTTCTTAAATCAGATAAACTTATTATTGTAGGTGATTTTAACATTCATGTCGACGTTGATAATGACTCCCTGGCTACCGCGTTTATCTCATTATTAGACTCCATTGGCTTCAGTCAGGGTGTACATGAACCCACCCATTGTTTTAACCATACCCTCGATCTAGTTCTGACGTATGGAATTGAAATTGATAACCTAACAGTCTTTCCACAGAATCCCTCCTTTCGGGATCATTATCTGATTACTTTTGATTTCTTTTTACCCGATTACACGCCACTCAGCAACAGTTACTATACTAGATGTTTATCAGATAGTGCTGTCGCAAAATTTAAGGAAAAGATTACTCCGTCGTTAAATTCAATACCAAGTCCCTCAGTAACAGAGGTTTCCTGTACCGACTTTGATCATTTTGTCGATAGCGCCGTAGGC
>NC_065514.1:38194017-38210264 GCF_006386435.1 Epinephelus moara
GCTTTTTTCAGTGTGTTGTGTGGTGGTCTTTGCAGCGCGTTTTCTAAATGCTGCGCACGTGTTGTCAAATTGATGAAAATGTTTTCTAAATTTGCTTGTGTTTTGTCTTTTTGCATGTGTTTTCTTAAGTTGCAGTGCTTTTTTCAGTGTGTTGTGTGGTGGTCTTTGCAGCGCGTTTTCTAAATGCTGCGCACGTGTTGTCAAATTGATGAAAATGTTTTCTAAATTTGCTTGTGTTTTGTCTTTTTGCATGTGTTTTCTTAAGTTGCAGTGCTGTAACCTTTCAGGTGTGACTTAATCCTGGAAGATCAGCAAACAGTAGATGTTGCTATGGCAAAGAAACAGCGCTTGCAATGTTTTGCGCACACTCTTCAGCTGGTGGTGGGAGACGGTTTGAAAGAAACGAAAGTGGTATCTCCTCTTTCAAAGTTATCAAAACTCAGCTCACTGCTGCACACAAGCACAACATTCAAAGATGTGTTTGATGCTGAATTTGGGGAACAGAAAGGCATCCCTGCTGCAGGCAACACAAGATGGAACTCAACACTGAGGCAAGTGAAGGCAGTTCTCCAGTGCAATCATCTAAAGCTCTGTGCTGTTCTAGAAAAGGCTGAGCACAGGGAGTTGTCATTCACAGCACGGGAGTGGAATCTATTGAAGGAGTTGGTGGACATCTTGAAGCCATTTGGAGAAGCAACTGATCTGACACAGGGGGAGAAGGTCATCACAATCAGTGCTGTTGTTCCATCCGTCTTGTCCCTCAACCACCACCTTGAGAAGCTGAAGCCTCAAGTCTGTTTCCTGAGCGGCCTGGTCAGAAGTCTCCAGGCATCCCTAAACAAAAGATTTCTTGGAATCTTCATCGACGTGAAAATGGCCAGGACACAAGATGGGATCACTGCCCCCTTTTCAGATCCAGTCTACCTCAAAGCAGCTGCCTTGGATCCAGCCTTTTCTCTGTTGTGGGTGGAGCCCCATGTGCTGGTCAATCGTGACGTCAAGGCAGAGGGGGCACAACGAGTTAAAGGTAAATGTTACTGAGTCTAATGTAACTTTTTCTTTCATAATCTGATCTAATCGACTGCAACAATAATTAAGTATTTCAGTCTAACACAGTGGCCTCTAGTTTCCCGGCGTGGCGCAGGGTGGCGAACGCCGCGCAGAGCTAGTTTCGAGCAGTGCAACCCGAGGCGCGCTCAGTTTGGTAGTTTGGCAGACCGAGGTGCGCTGAGATGGGTGTAGCGGTGCAGCAGGGGGAGGTGTCGACAGATCCAGCTTGGTGCAGTGACAGTTTCGTGCCAAAAGGCTTTGCCGAAGGTGCGCTAAAAGCTTGCCAGTTGAAACCAGGTCTACTGTCAGCGCAGGCGGAGCGCAGCCGGTGTAAGTGGAAATTTGGCTGACCGGCGGACAGTGCGCACACGTCACCAAAACCTCACAGGCAGGTTTCCAGAATGTCAGGCACATTAAACATGCAATAAATACCCACAAAAAACACTATTCAATCTGCAATCAGCACATAAATGTATCTCTATATCGACTGTCCCGTCACATCTGATGTCAGATCAAAGGGGATTGGCACCGTTTGGCACACGTAATGGAAACCCAACCTGATTTGATTAACACAGCTGCAAACTAATGAGTTCACATCCCTCTCAGACAACCACAAACAGCCACAGCATCAGATAGGGAGTATATATTCAGCATCTGTCATCTTAGAAAAGTCAAAAGAAAAGAAACAGAGTGAGACTGCGAGAGAGAAAGAGAGAGCGTGCGCGCGCACGAGAGAGAGCCCGTGGAGTTCTGCTCGCAGTTCCGTATATTCGGACACTGCGAGCTTGGACCTCCCAGACCAAAACATCAATTTCCTCCTGGGAGAAGTTTGGCCGTCAGACGCTGCTGCTCTCTTCTGCCATGGCAAATTGAGTAAACTCTCATTACGCCTTCGCGCGGCGCATTTAAGGGCAAGGAGAGGGGCTCATTTGATTGATGTGCTGTGAATCGGCTGTGTAAAACCCACTCCATGCCTTCTCTCCTCCCTCTTTCCGACTTGCGCAGGTAGGAGGGATGGAGGTGGGAAAGAGGAGTAGCTGCGCTAGCGCACACGGTGTGCCAAATTTGCAAAATCCACCTGGCCACACCCAGTTGGCGAAGCGCAGGTGCGCTGCGCCTCCGCCTCGCCTGGTCTGTGAAACTAGAGGCCACTGTATTACCAACACAAATGGTAATAAGGACTGTTTTGTTTCTGCTATTGTTTTTACATGTTTTGCCAGAATTGATCATGCAAGATGCTGCAGAGATTGAGCAACCTGTGCCTCTTGCTGATGAAGAGGAGCAAGAGGACCTTAGAGTAGGAGAAGGGCTGTTTGCTGCATACCATAAGAGGCAGAAGAAGGATGTTGGGACTACTCCAACACTACAGCTAAGTCACTACCTTGACATAGCCGAAGGACAGAACGGCCTTTTGTTCTGGGCATTGAACATCAAGACTCTTCCTTCACTGTTCCGAGTGGCCGAGCGTCTGGCAGTACCTGCCTCCAGTGCTCCAGTGGAGCAAGTTTTCAGCCATGGTGGCATCATACTACGTCCCCATCGTGCACAAATGACTGACAGACTTTTGGCCAATTTGGTCTTTTGCAAATGCAATGCAGCATAGGGCCCTGACATATAAAAAGCACAACCCTGTTCATTGTTATGCAAAAAAGGAAAATAGTGAGTGCTGCACTGGGTCAAGATTGTCAGGAGACAAAAAGTCGCTCAGGTGCTCTTCAAAGACAGGGAATGAATTTTATGAAATAAAAACAGGAGGACTGTTCTGATAGTAAATTGAAAGTTTCAAAAAATGTTCAAAAATGCAGTCCAAACTGAAAAGTCCGAGGCACTCCGTGGTAATATTAAAAATCTTTTATTTAAGCACAGGGATATCTACGCGTTTCGACTACACGAGTCTTCATCAGGATATGAACCAGTCGAATTACAAACAACTGTTTAAATCACATCAGGAATGTGTGAAATGATCATGTGACTGGATCATGTGACAAATCAATCAGCCTATGCTGAGAACAGAAAGAAGATAAGTAAATAAACGTATAAGTGGCAACAGTTGCATGACTATGTGTGAATCACAGCAGTCGTCAGAATAGTGAAAAATACAAATACACAATTTATACATGTGTGACTGTCAGATTTCAACAGCAGTGGATAGCAAGACATTTATACTATAACAATAAATATACTATGCAGAAATGTGTAAATAACAGTATCTAAGGAACCTGCGTCCAGCCGTTCAGAGTACGACCAAAAGTAGAGACAGGCAGGAATAGCACAGCAACAAAGTTTAAAACATCATAAAAGGGTTGTCAAGCAGAGTGTATATAGACAACTATCACGAGACAGTCAGCACACTACATGTGTAGAAGGCCATTGGTACGTCAAAAAAATACACAAAATATACTCAGTGCCGATAAGGCTGTCTACAATAAGCTGAAGGGCAAAGAGTCTAAATTTAGGGAGACTAAATGACAGTGGTACTGCAAACTCAAAATAATGAAAATATTTAAACTGAATATTTTATAGTAAAGACTACAGTGACTGAATGATCCATGTGACCCTGTAAATAAACAAATAGTTCCTGTTACTTTAAATGTATTAAGTAGTCCATAAAGCTAAACAAATAAACACCTGTAACAGAAAACAATTAATACAAGCAATATTACAAGAAGGGAGAAAAGTCTATCTCTTCATTGAGACCAGGGTGAGCAGTGGCCTTCAATTTATAAATCCAAAAGGTCTCACGCTGTAGGAGGCACTTCAGTCTGTCCCCTCCTCTCAGGCTACTGGGGACTACCTCAATGGCCATGCATTTTAAAGTGTCAGGACTGGTGTGACCAGCAGTTTTGTAATGTTGGGCCATGGGGTAGTTTGGGTTTTGAGTTCGTATGACGTATTTGTGTTCAGCCAGTCTTTCTTTGAGCTTTCTTTTTGTGCAGCCAACATAGAAGCAGCCACATTCACACTCCAGTCGGTAGACAACATGTGTTGTGTTACAATTAGCAAAACTGCGGCAATGAAATGTCTTTTGACTGGAAACATCAAAGAAGGCATTGTCTCTTTTTATATTGTGGCAGTGTCTGCATGCCCCACACCTAAAAGTGCCTTTAGGTTGGGGGAACCAGGACTTGGGTTTGGAGACAGAAAGGTGACTCCTAACCAAGGAGTCCTTCAGAGTAGGGGCCCTGCTGAAGCAGAAGCCCGGAGATTCACTGAAGGCGGAGCGGAGGGTATCATCACTCAGCAGAATGTCCCAATTTTTGTTAACAATGTTTTTGATTTGGTGTGCCATGGTGCCGTATTGAAGGGAGCAAAAGATCTTAGGAGGCTGTTGTTTTTTTTCTTCAGGTCTTTTGTTTAAAAGAGCATTTCTGTTCAATGTTTTAGCTCTGGTCAGAGCGTTGTTAAGAGTGTCTTTTTTGTAGCCTCTCTGTTCAAAACGGAGGTGCATATCAGCAGCCTGACGCTGGAAATCATCATCACTGTCACACAATCTCCTCAATCTTTGAAATTGACTGAACGGAATATTAGAGATAAGATGTTTGGGGTGGAAACTGTCTGCTTTAAGAATGATGTTTCTGTCAGTACTTTTTCTATAGATTGAGGTGTGTAGACATCCATGGCTGTCAATAGTGATTTTCAAATCAAGAAAATTGATCTCCTTCTTACTGTAGTCCAGGCTGAGCTTGATGTTGATCTCCTTCTTACTGTAGTCCAGGCTGAGCTTGATGTTGGGATTAGTAGAATTTAAATATTGATGAAACTCGATGAGTTGCTGTTCAGTTCCAGTAAAAATAAAAAAGAGATCATCAATGGTACCTCCCATACCATGTAATGCAGTCTTTAAAGGTATTTGTGTGGCTGTAAATAAACCTCTCCTCCCACAGTCCAAGGTAAAGTCCCGCGTAGTTTGGAGCATAGGCCACCCCCATGGCAGTACCCTTGATCTGTCTGTACAATTTGTCCTGAAAAAGAAAAACATTGTTCTTTAGAGTCCAGTTTGTTAACTCCACAATGAAACCTGTGGGGAGGGGAGTCAGGACTTGGTCTCAAATGTTAAAAATGCTGGAGAGCTTCAAGACCATCACAGTGATCAATGTTCGTATAAAGGGACTCAACATCCATGGTAACTAGGTAAGTGTTATCCACCGATTGTATTTCTGCAAGTTTTTTAAGGACATCTGTGGTGTCTTGGAGGTACGCTTTCAAAGTACAGGTCAAGGGTTTAATAAAAAAGTCAATGTATTTGGAGACAGGTTCCGTCACACTGTCGATGCCACTAATAATGGGTCGACCAGGTGGGGAGTTGAGATTTTTATGAATTTTAGGAACCAGGTAGAAAGTAGCAAGTCTGGGGTTGGGGGAGAATAGGAAGTGTTGTTGATCCATTGATTGCATGCATTGTCCAAAATAATTTTGATATCTTGTTTGATGGATGCAGTGGGATTTGAGGAGACTGGGGCATAATATTGTGTGTTGTTGAGTTGTCTGAAAGCTTCATTGATGTAATCTTGCTTACCCCAAATCACTGTAGCTCCTCATTATCGTTCAGCCACTGGATAGCTTGTCTTTCACCCTGGGTCAGGTTGGAGTATGACGCTCTTCTGTGGGTGTGAAAATGATTACAGTCCCCTCGTTTGAGGCTGACGTGGTCGCAGCTCTCTTTTCTCTCTTCCTCCTCTTTCTGCCTCATCTGGTCTTCTTTTTCAGTGGGCTTTGGAGGCTGTGCCTTGTAAAAAAGGCGAAGTTGAGGTGGAGGCCAGCGGCCCCTCGTCCTCACTGGCGGAGGCACTGCTAGGCAGACTAAAAGACACGGAGCGTGTTCTTTTATTTCTCTGAGACGTACGGTGAGGTGAACGTGACCAGGTGTATACAGTACCTTCCTTGTAGTCTTGTTTATCACGCTTGAACTTCTCCATTTTCGTCTGTGTTAGTGTTTTAGACAGTTTGTCAATGTCCTCACGGAGTTTTTTCTCCGCAGCCTCAGCTTTTTCTTTGTTGTGCGGAGCCTGGTCAAACAGCGTCTGCTGCACTTCCTCAATGTGGTGACGTAATACCGCCCTCTGACCTTTGGCCTCCTCAATGAGGAGGAGCATTAGATCCAAGGAACACTTGTTTAAGATCGCCTCCCATTTATTTTTAAATTCCAGGTTATCCTTTCCAAATGAGAGGAATTTGGCGATCCGTAGTCCTCTCGGGATCATTTCCTCCCTCCAATAGTCGGAGAGCGTGATGGCATGTAGCTCTAACTTCTTGTCTTTCTCCAAGAGTTTCTTTAGGTCCTGGTAGGAGTAGGATTCCTCCGTCTGTGACGAGGCCATGGAGAATAAGGAATCTTTGACGATGATGTCGTTGCCTTGTTCAGTGGTGAAGAAAAACGTGTTGGAAGGATTTTGTGTCATTTTCAGTCCAAAAGATGTAAAACGGCCAGATAACGTTCAATAGGAACGGAGCAATTCACCAGACTTATCCCGAAGTCTAATAGTCAAGCAAAAAAGGAAAATAGTGAGTGCTGCACTGGGTCAAGATTGTCAGGAGACAAAAAGTAGCTTAGGTGCTCTTCATACCTGTTCATTGTTATGTTCATGTATTTGTTATGTTTCTCACATGTACACACACACGCACACATACACACACAAAGACAATATGAGATGAGATAAGTACAGGACAGGACAGAAACTGCTGTGGAACTAGTTAAAATGCAATATGCCATGGAAATACAATGTTAGCACTTTTGTACAAATAATTACAGTTGCACTTGTTTTGTTTTTCAAATGTGTTTATTCTGTAAAGGAGTGGTTTAAAATGAAGAATATTCTTGCAAAATATGAGTTAAATGTTAAAAATGACTGGTTAATAGTGCAATTAGGAAGTGCAATGTCAGTACTATTTTTTTTCTGCAATTTCAATTGCACTTGTTTTAATAATAATAAGTACAGGACAGGACAGAAACTGCTGTGGAACTAGTTAAAATGCAATATGCCATGGAAATACAATGTTAGCACTTTTGTACAAATAATTACAGTTGCACTTGTTTTTTCAAATGTGTTTATTCTGTAAAGGAGTGGTTTAAAATGAAGAATATTCTTGCAAAATATGAGTTAAATGTTAAAAATGACTGGTTAGTAGTGCAATTAGGAAGTGCAATGTCAGCACTATTTTTTTCTGCAATTTCAATTGCACTTGTTTTAATAAATAAATACAGATTTTAAAAGCATACATGATCTGTGTAAATATATTATTACCCTGTGGTTAAAAGGACTCGAAAGGACTCGAAACTCAAACTGCAGGACTTGGGACTTGACTTGAGACTTGTCAGTCTTGACTTTGGACTTGACTCAGGACTTGCCTGTCTTGACTCAGGACTTGACTCGGGACTTGAGGGCAAAAACTTGAGACTTACTTGTGACTTGCAAAACAATGACTTGGTCCCACCTATTAACACACATATTTCGGAACTGTAGGCTACACCAGTACACACACTGTGTTACGCTTGACTATTCATCATTAATGACATCCATAACCAACTGTAATGGTGCAAATGTATACAGTACACTACTAACACAAATACAAACGGCAACGACCTCGAGGCGAAACAACTGTAGCACTTTACAGTTATGAGTAGGTCGCAACGCCAAGTTAGTCCGGTATAACAGTTAGAGGGAAGCACACACTTTACACGGCGGGCGCCGATATCATCTGCAGCACGAGCTAACATTGCTAGCTGCGTTAGCATTAACTCACCAAGACGTTGATAAACGCGGTAAAACTCCCATCGCGCAGGTCCTCGGTTCCTCCCTCACGTCTCCTGCGAGTATCTCGGAGTGTTAGCTTTGTGGCAACTCTCGTCAGCTGGCCAAGTCCACTGGTGGTGCGGATGTGACGTCACCACCAGCTGATTGGAGCTGCTGCTGTTTTGTCTCCTGCCTTTTCTCTGTTTTGTCTCTGGCCGTGACCCTTTTTGTGTGTGTGTGTGTCTGTTCTGTTGTCTGTGCTCTCTCTCTTTCTCTCTGTACAGGTCCACTCTGGATGCTTTCTTCTCCTCTCTCTCTCTTCCTCTCTGTTCTGCTGTCTGTACTCTCTCTCCTCCTCTCTGTTCTGCTGTCTGTGCTCTCTCTCCTCCTGTCTGTGCTGGTCCACTCTGGATGCTTTCTTCTCCTCTCTCTCCTCCTCTCTGTTCTGCTGTCTGTGCTGTCTCGCTTCCTGTCTGTGCTGATCCACTCTGGATGCTTTCTTCTCCTCTCTCTCCTCTCTTTCCTCCTCTCTGTTCTGTTGTCTGTGCTCTCTCTCCTCCTATCTGTGCTGATACTCTCTGGATTCTTTCTTCTCTCTTACCCCTTTTCCACCTAAGCAGTTCCAGTGCTGGTGCTGAGCTGGTGCTGGTGCTGGTTCTCAGTTGGTTCAACTTGCGAACCAGCTGAGAAACCAGTTTGCTTTTCCACGGCTCGAGGTGGTTAGGGTGCCACGTCATTGCGTCACTGTATACGTCAGTAACATCGTTGCTTTTCCACTGGCGCCAAGCTCGAAGGAACAACAACAACAACAATGGCAGACAACGTATTTGTGCAGCTGTTACTCCTGGCTCTACGAGGCTTCATCGGCATCCAAACACGGCAGATACATCATATTTGTGCTGCTCGACAAGATATGTATGGACGGCGATTACGTTCCAGAAGACAGGTAATAACCTAACACGGTTTGTCTCTACTAATACTGAATGTGAGATTGTTATGTTAGCCTTTGTTGTAAGCTATCGTTAGTTGGCAGAGCATAGCTAATTCACAACACAAACGTGTATGTGTACTTATTTAGACAACTGAGGGCTAGTTTATTGTAGTTTCAGCTGGACAAAAGAGGATGCTTAGCTCTGTGAAATGAAATCTACTATTTGAAATGCATGTAAACAAACTGTATCAAAATACAAGTCAGTGATTTATGTTTAACCTAATTTTCTTAACTCATATGCCTCACTAAGAACATTCTTGGTTTGTCACTTAATTTTCTTGATAATTTTGGCTGTGTTTACATATATATATATGGCATCAGAACGTAATAAACTCAATAGAATATTACACTTCAAATGTGCAGTACATTTCCTCATACATTAAATGTACAGCACATTCACATGCTATGAATGCAGATCTGCATGACCCTGTTTGTATCTGCACATACGCACATTTATGTACAGACACTCATGCGCATACACATTTATTTTTCAATACAAGCAAAACTTTATTAAATGAGGCATAAGGGTTAAATAGCATGATGGATATTCATTTTAGTATTGATCACTCTCCACTCAATATGCTTATTTACCTATACAATTTGTCCTACCCCATGCAGAGCTGGCTCATTAAGCCCTTTGCGGACACTGCCAGATTGACCCCTGAACAACATACCTACAACTACAGATTAAGCAGTGCATGGTCGGTTGTGGAAATGGCTTTTGGGAGATTGAAAGGACAGTGGAGGTGCCTCCTAAAAAGAAATAACTGTAAGCTTGACCTGAGCAAGAAAATGGCGCTGACCTGCTGTGTCCTTCATAACGTTTGGGAGGAACATGTAGTGTAATGTACTGATTTACTGAAGACATATACTGTACCTTTTAGTTGACTTTTAAAAGATACGTGTTGAAGCAATATAATCTGTGCAACTGACAAATTACACACTGGTTTAATATTTCATGTATTCTTATGACACACACACACTCATTGAGCACTTAAGCATTGTGGTGGAGAAGTACCTAGGACTCACTGTGAATCATTTCTAAAAATAGCATGAGGATGGGCTCAGAAACACTGGTGGAAAGTTAGGGGAATTACAGCTTGTCCTGAGAATGACCCTAGTAAGAGGAGGCGGTCTTAGATTGTCTAGGAAAAACATTACGAGTACGAGTAAAGAGGTGGGGTTTAGGATGAAAGGAGAAAAAGTGCAAACTCAGCAGAAATGTGACACCGATATGGTGGGAAGGACTAAAACTCAGCAGAAATGTGACACCTTTATGATCAGCGCCCAGTGGAAAAGTTTAAGGAAAAGAGATGACTCAGCAGAAATTCTACGATAAAAGAGCGAGCGCAAACAAAGAAATTTCAGTCCTGCTCCAGAGCTTGACTCATTGAGTTGTGATGTGTTTGTTGCCTGCGAGCACATTAAACTCAGTTGCATCTGATACTACGTGTCTCCAGTGATTTTTTTTTACCTCTGAGTATTTGAGTTTTTGATATCTAATGGAAGACAAAGAAAGTCCGTTTGAGAAGAGAAGAGCGAGGTCGCGAGCTTTCTGGCACGGCTCGGGACCTTGACTTTTTGCTTCCACAAACATGATGACAATCTCACTGAGGAGCACCAGGAGAGACAGGCCAAAATTCAGCCTCCTCTTCAGGCATTTCCAGAGCATGGCAACCAAGAAAGGGCTGACATTAGAACGACTGAACCTGCCATTCAAATGTTTGTTTTATTTAGTTCTGGTTGTGTATACTGCACATGTTTTGGCTCCTACTCTCCATTGTTTTTGCTGTTTTGTTGCTGCTTACCTGACTACTTTTACCTGTGTTTGCTGGACTACTTCATGTCACCAATATTGTTTCATCCTTCAGTTCAATAAATTCATAGAAATGATTATGGCTGTCATGTTCTCATTTCTTTATAAACACAGTGACTGAAGACATCTATGTTCAGCATCTTCATAAATGGGTAACCTGTTTGAGTTCTGGACTTGTTTTTACTAGCTTTACTTGAATTTATTACAGTTAAATCATAAGTGAAAACATCCAGAAGCAGACATGTCTCTTTAGAAAACAAATTTATTTAAATACAAAAAACAAGCTAATGATAAAAGTGACAAGTGTGCATTGAATGTGCAAAACTAAAACTTCCCATGAAACAGAACTGCTCATTTCTGGGCTTGGGACTCCATCACAGACACCATGTGCCCCATCAGTCCAAGAAAAGCACTGGTGTCAGTCTCCAGCTTCTGTAGCAGGGCATCATTCAGGTCCTTGCTGTGCTGCAAGAACCTCTCGTCTGCCCTCTCCAGGTATTCCAGCAGCTCTGTGTTGCTGTCTCTCTTCCTCTTCCTTGTGTACAAGAATAGAAGAATCAGTTTAAAAGTTTTTAAGTCATAAGTAGATAAACACAGGTTCAGCAGTACAATGTAACGCTCTAAGTCGCGGGCCATATTATGTAGTGTTACCCATATTTTAAATGTTTTGGCATGGTTAGAGCCTTTTGCAAACAAAATGTGTCATTTTGACCATGAGTGCCACTGTTTCAGCCTGTGTGTTAACTGTTATGAAAATGTGGAGTTTGAGTTGACTGTTGCATCAAAGCAATCAAGAAAAACTGTAATATGAATATCTTGCTAAAAATTTACCTGCACTGATTAAATGTAGGTTAAAAAGGAGTGAAATGTAGGGTAACACTAGTCTGTAGCTATCTTATTTCACTATGGACATTAAGTTAACAGGTTAATCTCTACCACTCACAGACTATAGGCTAAGCACCTTTCTTGGAGAAAAACTGGCTCACATATTGGCACCCTTTATTTTGCCTCTCCTCTCTCTCCTTTTCGTCTTTCCTTTTTTGAAAACCGGATTTACTTTTAGTACTAGGTAGCATGATGATCACTGTAGTTCTAGCGCAACTGCTGACAGCTGCTAGGCTCCGTCACCGTCACAGTCAGTGCACTAAGACAGGACCAAACCATTTCATGCAGATACAGGGGGGTGGTCAGTCAATATGTTTACTTTTTGGTCAATGAAGATATTTAACATTTACTGCCCAAAACAAGTAAAAACAAAGAGATCATTAATTTTATTACTATATTTGAAAAAAAAAAAAAGAAAAAAAAAATTCTTATTGATGATGGTTTAAAAATTATATATTAATTTTTATGTATTTTTGGGGCCCCTGTCAGTCAGGGGCCCTTGGAATCGTCCTAACTTTTCTCCCCTATCCACCTTATTTTCAAACACAGAAGTAAATAGTGATCAACTTCCGTGTTTTTGTGCGTGACTTCCGGTCAGCCACTTTCCCTTACCGGAGCTAACGGTGCAAGCTAATTTTTTTCAGTTTTCAAATGTTTATGTTAGTCAATCAGTTAGTTAGTTAGTTAGTCTGTGAATTTTATATAGATAACTGGGCCCACGTTTCCGTTATCCGGTAATTGCCGGTAAAAATAATTCCCTTTAAACGCGAAAAAATCGCACGCCAGTCAAAAACTATGAACCAAAAAAGCACAATCTATCCTGAGTGAGACAAACTGCTTGATCCCCGTCTCCAGTGTACCAGCAGAGAACCTGCAGAACCAAATCAGCAAAAAAACACACCGGGCTACACAGCCTCTCTACCTGAGCAGCTGAAGCTGCTGCTCGCACCCTCGACACACAGACACACAGACATGCTTCTGCATGCCAGCCAAACGTGTGCTCAACTGTGAGAAATAAATATGTGAGGTGTATGCTGCTTTTCTATATTTTTTTCTTTTCTTTCTTTCTTTCTGTCAGCGACATACACTCCTTACACAGGACGGGTTGTTTTTATTGACTGAGTTGATTATTAAGCCATAGTGATGCGCAGATCGACTCGATAGCACCCGAATCAGCATGTATGCATCAACCATCCAGCCGTTACAACATGATTGAGCTAGCAAAGCAGTTTTGTGTTGCTATGTGTGGTATTTATTCAGTTTTGGGAAATCACGATATCTAGAAAGCATCAGTGGCTGCAGCTGACAGGGACAGCTAACACATCAGGATGTCATCTGTTAAAAGCCTCCCGTTGTCGGATACGACATGAAACTACTCCAGTTAGCTCAATCATGTTGTAACTAAGACATCCGCTGGAAAAAATATTTTTTCACGGACCGTTTGAGTTATTACAGACACCGCTAATGGCTAATGGCTAACAGCTAACGGTTAGCCCAGCTAATCTACGATAACCATGTTAATTACTAAACGTGCACACAGAAATAGTAATGTTTGTTCAGTCATTGTGTTTATAGACTTTACAAACATCAGATTAGTCTAAACGGTGATACAGTGATGTGAAAAATGTGATATATATATATATATATATATATATATATATATATATATAACTAAACTCAACAAGGTAAACAACAAGGCGATTCCCATTGTAACACTAACTGTAAGGGAGTAATAGCAAAACACCAATGTCTAAAATCTAGGTTCTGGTCGGAGGATGTTAAGCAAAACACAGCAACGACTTTATGCAATAACTGGGTGTATTTATTTATAGAAAAATAAATTAAACACTTCTCTCAGACTGTGCTGGTTCACCTTCTGTTATACTTAAACAAAATAATAAAGCAAAACACAGTAAGGCATATTCAAAAATGAAATTAAGTGTACCTCTTTTCCCAGAGCTCTGTAAATATAATAACCACAAAAAAATAAAACTTACTTAGCCAACTTTAAATTACTGTACCCGGGTACTTAAACAATTGTCTTATCAGTTCTTTCTCCACAGCTGTAGAGTAGGATCCTTCTTGTAGAAAGTTAGTTCAAGTTCAGTTCAGTCAAGTCAAAAAGTTTTTTTTTAGTCACTTTGTTTCCTTCTCAGTTCAGTCTTAGTTGTTTCTATATAGGGGCCCCTTATGTTCTTTTAATTATCAAATCTTATCTGGAATCCGCGTGAAAAACTAGCACGTCCAAATCCATGGAGTGGCTCTGTGACTCCTCCACGTGATGTAGCAGTGGCGGCCGGGCTGCCTCCCGCTGCTGGAAACACCTTGAGTCGCAGTCATCCTCTCTCAGAAATCAACCATAAAATAAAACCAACCAGAGAACAGTCATCAAAACACATTAGTTCGTGGTCCTCCTTAACCCTCTGGCAACACAATAATATTCCGGAATGGATTTACTTCTTCTTGGACAACAATAACACCAAACTTATTAGAATATAACAACATTTACTCCACGCTGCTAACAAAAAGCTGCACTCGTATTTCCACTGCATTCATTGTGCTTTAAGTTTCGTTTTCACTTCCTACTTTTCCTCCTCTTTGTTTTCTGACTTTTGACTCATTTGTGGACGTTATGCGCCCCCTTTTGGAATTTAAGTGTAACTACATGCACAACCTTATCATTTTAAATCATAATCCTATCACTTTAAATCAACCTGATATGTGTCTAATTTATGGGGGTTACACCATTTACACAGTGGTCAAGAGTGCTGGACCGGAAGTGTCGCACAAAAAAATGGAAGCTGGGCCGTAATATACTTGCTGCTTGATCGAACGTACGCATACAGAAAAATGCACAATACTGCCGGTCACCACTTGGGGCAGACAACAGAAATATAACCCGGAAATCGTGAAGAATCTCATGAGAAGAAGAAGAAGGGTCTGGTCTGATCATCCGGTCAGGTCACTGTGCGCATTCGCACCAGCGCCTCTAGCGGTTATACAAATATTGCATCTTGCGCACACGTCGCGGTACCTCGCGTTGAGATGTGCGTTCGACGCGTCAAACGAACGCAGATCATGCGTGGCAGCCATGATGCATTTGCGTTGTTTACAGCAAGTATATTACGGCCCAGGACAGAAAGGTTTGAGCCACTGTGTTAAAGAGCAGTCTCGTTCATTTGAGGCTCTTGTGTTTGAGCTGCAGGCTGCAGGCTAACAGTAAGCTAGCGAGGGACAGTGAGGCTGCTGTTGGTGAGTAGTGTAGACAGTGACAGCAGCTGTACACATTATTACAATAAACTGAGCAGCCCTCGGAGGAAAAGGCGAGTGATTGTATGTAACTTAAGAATTCCAATGTGCCTGTACTGTAACTGTGCAAATGGCAATAAACTCTATTCTATGCTAACTCGCGCGAGTTCGACTGCGCGATCGTTTGTTTATTCGCCCCATAACAACCAGATTACCGGTAATCTTGCATTAACTAAACACGGCAAGCCCGTACATTGTGCTGTAGTGCCAAGCGAGAGACTGTGTAAACAGAAATATGCAATGATGTACTACTATGTCTGTGTATTTTGCAGCTTGACATAGTACCAGTAAAAGTTTATAAGTTTTAAGTTTATTTACTTTATTAATCCCCTGAGGGGAAATTCAATGTTTTCACTCTTGCTTGTCAATTACACACAGGTCTGAAAGACACACACATGCACAAACAGCTGAGCTGACGTGCTGACGTATTGCGGTAAGCGAGTTGTGTCATTTCCGGTGTTTCTGTGACAGCGTCTCTGTACTGCTCTGGTGAATTCTACTAGCCTGCTTTCTGCTTTCTCACTTCAGTTGCTTTAACGTCTACTTCAAGTCTTAACCCACACTGGTTCTGTTTAAGCACTTACAGCTCTCCTCCTTTCTACGACTTTCTTGCTGATCTCTTAGCTGTTGTTTGCGCGTTACTAGCCTTGGTAGCTACATTAGCTTTACAGTTAGCGATGGCTTCTCCCTCTGCTCTTTCTTGCTCGGTGTGCCAAATGTTCAGTTATGCCTCTGCCTCCTTTAGCGACAGTGGTAATTGTAATAAGTGTAGCTTATTTGCTGCGTTGGAGGCGAGGCTTAGTGAATTAGAAGCGCGGCTTGGCACCATGGAAAGCCATTCAGTAGCTGTGGTAGTTAGCCAGCCCCCTGTAGCCGGTGCGGAGCCACATAGCATAGCCTTAGCCTCTGCTAGCAGTCCTCCTGTAACGCCTGTTCAGCCGGGAGGTTGGGTAACCGTTCGCCAGAGGCATAGCTCCAAGCCGAAGCCCACGGCTCACCACCAGCCTGTTCACGTTTCCAACCGCTTTTCCCAACTCAGCGACACACTCGCTGAGGATAAAACTCTGGTTATTGGCAGCTCTATTCTGAGGAACATGAAGTTAGCAACACCAGTTGCCATAGTCAAATGTATCCCTGGGGCCAGAGCGGGCGACATTGAATCAAATTTAAAACTGCTGGCNGGATAAAACTCTGGTTATTGGCAGCTCTATTCTGAGGAACATGAAGTTAGCAACACCAGTTGCCATAGTCAAATGTATCCCTGGGGCCAGAGCGGGCGACATTGAATCAAATTTAAAACTGCTGGCTAAAGCTAAACGTAGATTCAGTAAGATTGTTATTCACGTCGGCGGCAATGACACCCGGTTACGCCAATCGGAGGTCACTAAAATTAATATTGCCTCGGTGTGTGAATATGCAAAAATGATGTCGGACTCCGTAGTTTTCTCTGGACCCCTCCCAAATC
>NC_065514.1:38212899-38218292 GCF_006386435.1 Epinephelus moara
CCTGGACAGCGTGACGTGTGTGGTTGTGCTGCTGCCGTGGTCCTGCCAGATGCCTCCTGCTGCTGCTGCCATCATTAGTCATTAGTCATACTTCTACTGTTATTATACACATATGATTATTGTCACACATGTATACTGCCAGATATTAATATATACTTTCAACATATTGTACCACAGTAGCCAGAACTATTACTTTCATTAATGTTGTTGTAAGCTACTGTCATTACCATCTGTCCTGCATCTCTCTCTCTCTCTCTCTCTCTCTCTTACTGTTAATTTATTATGCTGATCTGTTCTGTACGACATCTATTGCACATCTGTCCGTCCTGGAAGAGGGATCCCTCCTCAGTTGCTCTTCCTGAGGTTTCTACCGTTTTTTTCACCCGTTAAAGGGGTTTTTTGGGGGAGTTTTTCCTTATCCACTGTGAGGGTCCAAAGGACAGAGGGATGTTGTATGCTGTAAAGCCCTGTGAGGCAACTTGTGATTTGTGATATTGGGCTTTATAAATAAAATTGATTGATTGACTGAAACAGGACCTATACATGCACAAAGTGGAGAGATCTCAGAGTGAGGGGGCTGCCCTTGGTGAGGCGCACCGAGCGGTTGGGGGGTTCGGTGCCTTGCTCAAGGGCACCTCGGCAGTGCCCAGTAGGTGAACTGGCCCCTCTCCAGCCACCAGTCTACTCTCCATATTTTGGTCCGGACGGGGACTCGAACAGGTGACCTTCCGGTTCCCAACCCAAGTCCCTATGGACTGAGCTACTGCTGCCCTCAAGAGATAAATAAAATATTCACGCTGAGTTTTCATTCAAGTGTGCAACAAAGTAAAGGTAAAGGCCAACCTATGTCTACATACCCATCTCATCATGATGATTTAATGTACAGTTTACATTTAATTCAATAAACTGAATTTTTTTCACATCTGCTATTTACATTTTACTTTCTGCATTGTATTTGTTTTTTTATGTCCCTGTACATAACTTCATAAATGATTAAACCCTGACTAAATGACTATACCCTGTGCATGCATACTTCCATGTCAAGATACCTGACATGGGGTTCATGTTTATATTTTTCATAATCCTACAGCTTGCTTTTTTCTTATCTTCACCTCACCTATGTAAAGTTTTTCATTTATCCCTTCCAATGTTGAAGTGTGACATTGTAATTTCCCTTCAGACACTTGACAGTCTGTAATCAACCTAGGAGCTGAATCAACATTCTAGAATATCTTTAAGCACATTTTCACAGACAGCATACCCTAAAATTTACTTCTGCCTTCAACATCCAGCAAGAAATGTTAGTTCCTGCATTCTGACATTTTGTAATGCAGTAAAACTAACTCACTAAGTTTTGCTGTCTCTTCAATAAGATACACTGTTAGGACTTTACAACACACTAAACTCTGTACAGTCAGTTATGAATAAAGTAATAAAACCATTATCAAACTGGATGTCTACTTGTTATGGTGTTTGTCAGTCGCAGTAAAAATTTGAATGATTTTGCCTGAACGTAATTCTAATGATGGGGATTTCACAATGAATTTTCCTGCATTCTGTCCTTTTTTTTTAATGATATACACCACGGGTGTCTAAAGTAATTTTAGTTCATGGGCCACATACTGCCCAATTTGATCAGATGTTGGCCAGTCTGGTCAATTCATTGAATATTAACCAATAAATACCACATTCCAATTTTTCCCCTTCTTTTAGTGTAAAGAAGTAAAACTAGCCTACATTCTTTATAAACCATCAATTTACAATAGGCTATATAAAAAAGCCTGACAAGTTCACAATGTCAGATTGTCATTTAAATTTGAATTTATTATTTTTCTACAATTTTCACTACTCAAACTCAGTCAGTGGGCTGGGCTACAGAAGTACATGACAACTATTAAGAAAACATGTATGCATGTCTACAAGTTTCTTGATGTGACTGTATAAGCATAACATTTCATGTACAGCACAGCAGTAAAGTCATCCAAGGCAAACTATGATTTATAAATTTGGGTTCTACAAATAAAATTGGATTAGATTTGGTTTAATAAAATAACACAAGAAACATACAGGTCAAGTAACAAGATAAATATTTATTCAACCTGACCGCTATCGTTTGAGCACCGAGAGACCGAGTTTCGTACAAGAGGAAGAAGAAAACGAATAACAAGACCGAGTAAGAGAAGAGTAATAGTAAGTTAATACATATAATAATTATAGATAGATAGATAGATAGATAACCCTAATAAGTACAATGAACCATAACGGCGCGAATTGAAGTCGTCTGTCGTGGTTGAATGGTAAAATCGCTAGCATTCTCTGGTAATGTCTTCACTGTGTTAGCAGGCTAATTGGGTAACACTAATAAAAGGTACATTGATTTTGCTAAAAGAAATTGGAGCAGAAATAAAAGTGTGCGATATAACGACACATCATATGCTGTTTAGTGTCTGTATAAGTTTGTTTGTATCAGTTAATGGTATATCTTTTTAACTATATAGTCGCATGTCAGACTGTGTGTGTTGCAGTGGATCCTCCAGGAGAGATGCCATCTGCTGAAGCACAGGTGGGTTGCTGTCTGGTCATGATAACCAAGCTAGTTAGGTAGCCGTCTTATTTGAATAGCCCCCTTCATCATAAGCCATTTCCCCACATAGATAGCACAGTGTTGCGACAAAGAAGTGCCTTCCAGGGACACTGCACGGTCAAGCTATCCGCCATTCGCATAGCCGTGGTCTAACTAGCCACCCCCAACTTCGCTAAATCCGACGCAGTTTTATTCATTGTATTATATGTATTGTGTTCATATCGTGTACAGTTTAGATTTCATAGCCTCTGCCTCTTAGGTAAGACTTGACCACAGTTTTAGGCACGTCGCTAGTGTGTGCTATAGCCACGTCACAAATCTACATAGCTCCAGTTAGATCCCCTAATGCATGTCAGATTACATTTTTTTAAATACAGAAATACATTGCTCGTGCAAAATGCACTTTTAGTTGTGGCTGCAATGTGGATATTATTCCTTTCATATGTGATGTAGTGAGCTGCCTGAGTGCAGTCGAACAACACAACATTTTCTCATAGTGATGAGTATACGCTCTTCGTAGTTCACATAATCGGGTTTATTCTTTAAAAAAAAAAAATATATATATATATACATATACATATATGTATGGTTGACATACTGTAACTTCTTTATTGACAAAATTAGAACTTGCTTATAAAGTGACTCAGAGCTCATGAAAATAGACCAATTTTGTTAGCACACCCACATACTGGTCATGGTCCCCCTTAGCACCTGGAAAATAAAATCCTGGCACTGGGCACTACTGGCTTAGTTTATTTACACAGAATCAAACAAGACCAACATAATGCTCCGCTAGTGTTAGATTTTAGACTCAGAGAGACTGGAGGCAAAAGTACGAGCAGCAGTGTGGCCACTCACAGGTGCATTAATCTTTATCAGGGTGAAAGCAACACTGATGAGTGACCAAGGAGACTGCCCACAGAAAATGGTGAATAAAGTTTTACTGTTAAAACTTTGTTGAATATAAAACACCAAATTGGCCCACAGACAAAAATCTCAAACAATGGGCTAAAAACAATGTTAAAAATATAATAAAAGACAAAGGAGATTAAAGGTTCGATTAAAAATCAAGGGGCTAAGAATAATAAAAATGCTGGGCTTCCTCCCAGTCCCTCCACGCGCTTGGTAGAGGTTCAGCAGTCGTTGGAGGTTACCCACAGGCTCTGGCCGGCACCTAAAACATAGAGAACGCTGCCAGTATCCAAAGCAAATAAACACAGTACTGTCTAACATTCTATGGAGACCGGGAGGTGACACGCATATGTTATTTTTTCTAAAACGCACGTGTGCTTTTTAAGTCGCGCACAGGTTTTATAACACACGCACACGTTTTATTAAAGCGCGCGAGTTATTACTATTTCGCGCGCGCGTTTTATAAAAGGCATGCGTGCCTGGCTATCGGCGCCTCATACTCCCACCAACTGCAGCAGATGGACCGATATCAAGAGGAGGGATATCATCTGTCTATGCCTTCGCGTGCCGAGGTAAAAAGTAAGACAATAGTAATGATGAGACAGTGAACTGTGACTGCTCTTCACAAAATCCTCCCAGATAATGCTATCTTTATTAAACATACGCCGAGGCTAACTAGCAGCACAGTTAGCTAACAGAAAGACCGTAATTTAGCTAACATTAGTGAGACTACATGCAAAATAACACAGCGGGATAACCAGAGCTATACTAGAAAACTTTTAAACACCGATGCATCAAAACAAATCCATTATTTGACATTACACACAGTGTAACGTTACTGTCTTACAGTCACACAAAACTATTGGTCAACAAACTCTCACTCGCCTTGGTTTGGTTGTTGTCTGTTCTCAATAGCAGCTCAGCTGGCTGGCTGGAAGTCCCCGGTGTAAACAACAGTTCAGTATACTGGAGAGCAGCGTTGTTTGTTTGTTGTACAGTTTCAGACATTAATACTACAACGCACCAAACCAGGAAGACTGAATAATTTTGTTAAAAAACAGAATTGAATTTATTATTTGAAACCACTGACGCTCCGTTTTCTTTCGGCATCCCCTCCAGCACCAACTGCCGGTGCCTAAACGCACCACCCACATTCAAAATAAATGGGATTTCACACGTGTTTGCCGGATTATCTGATCCTGTGTGAGGGTATAGCCTACTGCCATCTCAAAATGCTCAGCTTTTGATAAAGCCTTCTTGTTTTGTTACATAACCTCTTTATTAGCGCCAGATCACATTAGATTGATGTTAAATTCAACAAAACAAAAGCTTCTTTTAACGTAGACTGGTGTTTTCTTTGGCTGACGATTGGTTTGTAACATTTGCTCCCCAGACTGGTATTATAGAGCACAGAGCACCATCTGCTGGTATCCCTATTATCAACCAGAATAAAATATTCACATCCAACAAGTGGGTTTATTGGGAGTTTAGTATTTTCAACATCTAATGCCCAGCTCCAGCACAAACAACCGGCAAGAATTTAAAACTACTGTCACACCTTGGGCTCTAGTTTCCCGGCACAGCGCAGGGTGGTGCAGGGTGGCGAACCCCGCACAGAGCTAGTTTCGAGCAGCGCAACCCGAGGCGCGCTCAGTTTGGTAGTTTGGCAGACCGAGGTGTGCTGGGATGGGTGTGGCAGCGCAGCAGGGGGAGGTGTCAACAGATCCAGCTTGGCGCAGTGACAGTTTTGTGCCAAAAGGCTTCACTGAAGGTGCGCTAAAAGCTCGCCAGCTGAAACCAGGTCTACTGTCAGCGCAGGCGGAGCGCAGCCGGTGTAAGCCGAAGTTTGGCTGACCGGCGGACAGTGCGCACACGTCACCAAAACCTCACAGGCAGG
>NC_065514.1:38218558-38226152 GCF_006386435.1 Epinephelus moara
ACTCTCATTACGCCTTCGCGCTGCGCATTTAAGGGCGAGGAGAGGGGCTCATTTGATTGGTGTGATGTGTGTAAAACCCACTCCACGCCTTCTCTCCTCCCTCTTTCCGACTTGCGCAGGTAGGAGGGACGGAGGTGGGAAAGAGGAGTAGCTGCGCCAGGCGCACGGAGTGCCAAACTTGCAAAATCCACCTGGCCACACCCAGTTGGCGAAGTGCAGGTGCGCTGCGCCCCCGCCTCGCCCGGTCTGCGAAACTAGAGCCCCTTGTCACAACTGTCTCACAGATATAATGTACTTGCATCCATTGTTACATTACACGCAGTTTACAAACTTGTGCTGAACAATTTGCTATTAGGCCCACTGTGCCCTAAAGGACTGATGAAGATCTCCAGACATTCCTGCAGCAACGCCTGGTTTCAGAGGAAACCATTGAGAAGATGGAGAAAGACAAGGTAAACTGAAGTTTTTATTTTAATTCATTGTAAGGGGATGGCTACCATATATGAAAGAAATCATAAAAAGTAATTATTTGCTCTATTCCACATTGTTATGCAATAAACAAACCAAAACCAAAAAGTTAATCTTCTAATGTCGGCCTGTTTTGATGTTGCAGATTGATGTCTCAGTTATTCCTCTTATGGGGGAAAGTGATCTTGCACAGTAGCCTTCTGCCAGAAAAGGGATAAAGACTCAAGAAAGGAAGCAATCATCAACCGAATTAAAGGCAGGTTTTTGGGAGGAAGTCGGGAAGCAGCACCATCAACATCACAGGCACTAGGGGAACTCCATGGCAAGGTAACAAAAATGGAGAGAAAAAACAGAGGAGGTTAGAATTAGGGTGGATGGATTATGATTCTGCAGAGCAGCGATTTAAGCAAGTGCGAGTGGTGAAAGGAGGAGGTACAAGGTCCTTGACAATTGAGACAAATACAACTGTTGATGAAATCAGAGTATTGGCAGAATCTATTTTTTTCCCCAATGGTTGTTCCACTTGAAAGAAGCTCTCTGACTATCACACAGAAGTCAGAGACTTTGCACAGTGCCAGATAAAGTCTTCCAGCACATGCGAGGAGCTTTATGAACATACTAAAGTTCGTCTACTTAGACTCTATCTTTGCACGAAACGCAAAGACCCAGACCAGTCCTCCAACTCTTCTACCTCCAAGTTACCTGCTTCTCAGCACTCTGCATCCCAGTCCCCTGCAAGATAATGACATGCCCTTGAGCCACCTTCCTCACAGTGCTCATACATCGAACCACCTGCCTCTCAGACCTTTGTGCTCGAACTACCTACTTCACAGTGTTCAGCCAATGAGCCATCTACCTCACAGCACTTGGATGTGGAGCCACCTACCTCACAGCACGATGACCTGGAGCCATCTACTTCACAATGCTATGTCTTAGAGTCACCTTACTCCCAGCGCTCTGCTCTTGAGTCACCTGTGTATATAAATGCTGGCACCCCAGAGGTATATGTGAATTCTTTTACACAATGCCTTGACCACTTCGACGTTTCTGTTGAATTCCACAAAATGTGCTTTACAGTGTTGACATATCTTTAATTGTTCTATTTTAAACATATGGATAATATCATTTTCAGGTATTCTTCAGTTTTTGTCAACACATCAACAATAAACAGGTAACGCAAAACTCATAGTTATTGTTTCTAGGCTAAAATAATTCATAATCATGGATAGTTTATGGCTTACTATATTACAAGTAAAAGTCATGTATTCACATTTTTACTTGAGAAAAAGTACAAAAGCATGAATTTCAATATATACTTAAAGTACCAAATAAAAAGTACCCATTTCACCATCATAATTTTGCATTGTAATTAGAAATGCATTTATGTGTTCATCATTTAAATGTTGCAGCTGATAAAGATGGGTCTGATTTTAATTACTAACCTTTAATAACCTAACCCATAATAATACATGGTAATTTATCAGTTAATGTATGTTTTTTTCTTTTTAAGTAATTTAAGTCTTAAAAGTAACTGGTAACTAAAGTTGGCATTCAACTGTAGTGCAGTAAAAAGTTTTTGTCTGAGATGTAATGGAGTAAATGCAAAAGTATCAGGAAATGGAAATACTTAAGTACAGTAAAAGGAAACTTGCACTTTTTGGGGAATTAAGCCTATTCATCCAGAATTCCTATGAAGGACAAGAACAAAGATGCCTTTCCTTCTCTGTATGTTCAGTAGGTTGTTAGATGGCTGCCCCATGCTGGCAATTTTGCGCATTCAATGGGAGTAATGGGGAGAGACCTTTATGGCTATTTAAACCCCTCTAAAACACATCCAAAAAAATTGTAATTCCAATTGCACAGTACTTGAGTAAATGTACTTAGTTACCTTCCACAACTTCTGACTAGAGTGATTTCTCTTGTATAGCAGCCATATTCCCCGATATGAAACACTGTGACTTGCTGAAATGTTATGCAAATACAGTTGCCTGTTCAACGTGTAATTTTATGAACATTATCCATACAGTACTGAGCTGGAGGATGATTTGGATGAATCGGTGCCTCTTGATCCTCAGTGTAGTAATCCAACAACACCACAACAGGTAAGTACATTTTGATTGTTTGATGTTTTCTTTGGAAAATGAATAATATGAAAGTACTGTGTTGTATTTCTATAGTACTCTCAGTATCTTGCAACCTTAAATGTTCATTGAAATACATAATCACAATAGGTGTTTAAGACTTTAGATGAGTGTTGTAATCATTGTTGGTGACACAGAAGCACATACTGTATATCAGCAGGCTAGAGAGAAGAGGACAGACACAGTAGGAGACATACCAGATGATGGCCCAACCTACAAATCACTGAGGTATACTTTCTACATTGAATGTGAATTATAACTACACAATAGATAATTCTGCCAATTTTGTTACCAGTTTGTTAATTTATTTATTATCATTTGTCTTTCACTCCTGTTTTGGTAGTGACATTTTACAAGAGAGTGATCCTCAGGAAGAAATGCAAATGCTGTCGCTTCCTCATCCAGACAGTCCAGTCAGTGTGAGTAATGGCCATATAAATTACTCAAAGCACATGTTTCTATTTGTTTCTAACTCACAGGGGGTGACCAAAACAGTTAGAATTTTTCCATCGGGTGATGCTGTTATTTTAAGACAGGAAATATTTGGATGTTTCTGTGTCTAGTTTCTGCACAACCTTAAATAATAGTGTCTTAAAATAGAAACCAATGTCACTACTCCATCCTGTTCAAATGCGTATGTTCACAATCACCTAATAACTAATGGTTGGATAATTTAGATAAAGTGAATATGTTTTTTATAACTCGTTACCTGAAGGCTCAAGATGGCCTTCGTGAAATCTTGAAGGACTTCAGAGGAGAGAACATCTGTGAATACACTACTTTGACGGTGGTGGTCAGAAGAAAGCGTGTTCTTCAAAGTGCCATTAATGCGCTAGGTAAATTTTTATAATTTTTCTCAGTTTAGGTGTGGAGTGGTTCACTGATGCTTTTAGGACACATTTAAAATCCACTCTAACTACAGTAGATATTACGCCCTACGTGGCAGCAAACTCAATTGTTCATGAATATGGTGTCAGCATAGTTGGGGTCATATGTAGTTATAATTGCCACTGTACTAAGATTAACTATACAGTCACTATGAGTAAGAATCCACCACATATATATATTTTTTTTTCAGGCAAAAGTTACTTTAACTGGCACAAGCGCCCAAACATTGAGTTTGTGGGTGAACTGGCACAGGACAGTGGTGGTCCCACAAGAGAGTTTTTCAGGTATGACAATGATTATAACCTCGCGCACACACACACAATGTTCACACTAAAACCATAACGCAAATACAAGAGAAACAAAAGTTTAAAACCAATTCCTTTCCCTTCTAACTTTTAAGAATTAGAGTGCTGTTAGTTATGTTGTTACTAATCAAAACTATATTATTGTGTTTATGTAAAAGGCTTCTGATGAAGGAGGTCGGGTCCTTTGGAGTCTTTGAGGGACAGGAAGGAAACCTCTTCTTCACATATAATCAGTCAGCTTTAGATAGGAAATGTTATTACACAGCAGGAAAACTAACTGCCTGGTCTCTTGTGCATGGTGGTCCGGGCCTAAGGTCATTACACCCTGCGCTGTTTAAGATGATGTGTGGGCTGGATGCTGATTTGCAGAACTTACAGTGTGAGGTATTGCCAGACAGGGATGTCCAGGAAAAACTCCTGAAGGTAAACTTTTTTACATTGACGTTTTTGTTTACATTGAAGTAATGGACAGACACTATAGCTGGATGTGTATGTTTGAGTGTTAGATGTTCTCCTCCTGTAGTTTTTTTTTTTTTTTTTTTTTTGCTAAAGGCAGTATAAGGTAATTTAAAGATATTTTTCTTAGATCCAACAATGCAACACAGAACAAGACTGAATCTGTCTTCGTCTAACTTTGGAGGACTGGATAGCTGACTGTGGGGTACCAGAAGTCTATGGAGCTCATGTCCAAGATCTTCCACAGATTTTTGGACAGGTTGTGAGACACTTCATTTTCCACAGGTACCACTGTCAGTACAGTGCATTTGTAGATTGCAGTGTGTATAAAAGTCTTGGTGAATATTTTGTCTATGTGATGGCTTTATACAGCTAAGTTTTATGCTGTAACCATCTGTCTGTTTTTTTCTTCTAAAATTATGGGTGGGAATCTCTGACAATGCACTAGAAATTTTGACAGGTTGGTCAAGGCACTTGTTCAGCAGGGAGAGGAACTAGGTAGGATCATGTGTTCTTCCGCATGAGTTACATCCTGGTAAAACTCCTTACTGTCAGGTGAAAAGAAGCACCTAGCAACCTCATGTGTACCAGAGGAGACAAGTGATTGTGTACACCCTCCCACATGACCACTTTTAGCAGTTGTTTAGCTAAAACTTGGTTTTACCATAATAGCTCAGATGGATGCTGACAGACTTTTGTCTGAAAATTAGCTTTTTAATGGCTTTGTGCCATAAAGTCTGTGCATGAACACTGGTGTCCACCTGCCTATATTTAAATAATAACTCCTGTTTACTTGTAGGTCAGCTGCCATGATACAGCAGTTCACAGAAGGGATGAACTCATGTGGAAGGCTGTGGGACACAGTTAAGAGACACTGGAATGCTTTCCAGAAGGTCTTCACACAGGAACAGGGACCACTGACAAGATCAGCATTCCAGGCACTATTCAAAGTTCAGTGGAGCGACAAGGGGACAAACCGCAGAGATGCTGAGGAGGACACAATGTTTTCATGGGAATGTCTTCTCAACACTATTGAAGGTGTGTTATAGTTGTCTAATTAAAACAATTTAATATTAACTTGGGATGGGAAGGTTGAGTTTAAGCCTTCAATGAGATTTCTGTATGGATCTGGCCCCAACCCAGTTGATAACATCACATGCCCCTGACTGTCCCTATGCCAAAAGGCTGCATGCATGATCTCATCTCCCCACCTGTCAGCGAGTGTGTGATGGGCCTACTTGTCCATACTGGCTGTTGTGGCATTATCCAGGTACATGATCCATATTGGTGGTGTTGGAGACACGATGCCTTAGCAGTGTCATTTGCTGTACAAATCAGAAATCATTCATTCATTTACTTAACAATTTCAGACACTTGTCCTTAAATGTGAATTATGAAACATTAATTTCTTGTTAAAGGGAACCGGATTTTTTTCTGCTTTCTGTGAGATGGCTGAATAACAAACTGTTAACATTTCAAAATGATGGAACAGTACTGTATAAAAGATAACATGCATGTATGTATGTATGTATGTATGTATGTATGTATAGTGTTGTAATGTGTGTATGTGTGTGTGTGTGTGTGTGTGTGTGTGTCTTTCCACAGAAAAACAAGCTTCCCTTTTGAGGACTTGCTGACATTTGTGACTGGAGCAGATGCAGTGCCACTCTGGGTTTCCACAAGCAGGTGGAGATTCAGTTCTTTGATCAGGAGTATGGTAGGCTACCAAAGGTTTTCCAAGTGCCTCTACGTGTGCTTTGATTTTTTTTCCCTTCCAAGAGGTGGTCACAGTGAGGAAGAGCTGACAGACATCCTCACAGATGCTCTTCCATGGGTCACAGGGCTTTGGCATAGTTTAAGTTAAAAAGGATTGTGGTCAGTTGGGTTAGAAAAATTAACTCAAAATGTGTTAGGACAAAAACATTCTGTTATACACTGCAGTTGAAAGAAACAGAGGTAGAGATATGGGGAGGGGGAGTGTAGTTTTTCAGTAAATATGATGAGCATTTAAAACAAACACTTCCTAAAACACCTGTAGAAGAGACAGAGTTTGCACTTAAAGCTGAAATCCAGGACTTTAAAAAAAATATATAACTCTTCTTCAACTACATATAGTAAAGTATGCCAATTCAATATATCTAACACATCTGCAGTGGTTCGAGGGGTCTCGCATAAATATATAGCTGACTAAAGTTTATTTCCTGTACCTCTTGAGCAGTGGTTCCGGACCACATTGTAAGTGGGCCTGCAAATCATTAGCAAAACAGTCCAATTTTCATGAAAACTCTGAAATTCTGAAAGTCCTGCAACACGATCATGGGTTGGGGTAATATACCCAGTTTTGTCACCACAAAAATGTCTACAAATACCCAGTATTGTTTGATCATTATCATTAAAATAAAAAGTGCTCTGAGAACACATTATTTGGCCTCCAGATTGTTTATGGGGTCGGATGTGGGCCGCAAACATTTTGAGATTTTCAAGTAGGCCATGAGTTAGAAAAGGTTTTGTAAGGTGCAGGGAATAATCTTGCGCGGTACTTTAGTTTCAAAAATACTTTAATTTATTCATCATTAACAATACTAAAACCTTGGGGAAAGGGGAAGGGGAAAAAAGGGTTTTTTTCGAGTCCCTGGAGCCTTCTCGCCGCGTCCACAGCTGAGCCTTAATTACTGGGGGACACCCCCCACTCCGGGAGTGATGTCACGCACCCAGGTGAAGGTGATTCCCTCGTTAAGATGCCAATAGACTCAACAGGTTTGGAACCACTGCTCTAGAGTGTATGGAATCAAATGGATTACAAATGAGTTAGGGTACAAGTATGTGTAAGGACCACTGGCCACGGTGGTGGCCTTGCTTTGTTGTACAAAGACAGTTTCTCTTCGAGGAGAGTGAATTGTGGAACTTTTACCTCATTTGAACTGCTTATTTCTAAAGTTGGCCGCTCTAACCCATTTTATTGTATTTTAATTTATCGCCCTCCTGGTATTAATGGCGCCTTTCTGGCTGAATTCAGTGACTTTTTGGCTTCCATCACCAAATTTCAAAGAATTTTAATGCTTGGGGATTTTAATGTGCCTGTAAATGACAGCACAAACTCCTTTGCTAATAATTTTATAAATCTCACTGAATCTTTTCATTTAGTGCAACATGTCAATGGCCTGACACACATTAAGGGAAACACGCTGGACCTTGTTTTTACACTTGGTTTGGACATTGATTGTATCGTCTCTGAGGAGCTGCCCGTCACTGATCACAACTGCATCCTGTTTAATTTGTCTATTATTTCTGATTGTTCAACCAGCAAGCGTACAAAACTCACCCGTATGTTAAATA
>NC_065514.1:38227008-38239752 GCF_006386435.1 Epinephelus moara
ACCTGATGCCTCAGCATCTAAAGTGGCCAGCTGCTTAGGGTCCCTCAGCGCAAATGTGCGCCCCAAGTTGAGAAACCTTGGGGTCACATTTGATCAGGCCATGCTCTTCGATGACCACATCAAAACTGTCGCTCGCTCCTGCTTTTTCCACCTCAAAAACATTTCCAAACTCAGATCCATGTTAACTTATTCCGAGCTAGAAATGATCATCCATGCTTTTATTTCCTCACTTTTCACCTGTCTCAATAAAACTTCATTAGACCGCCTGCAACTAGTCCAGAACGCTGCCGCCAGGCTTCTGTCCAGATCTCATAAGTTCACTCACATCACTCCAGTCCTGGCATCCCTGCACTGGCTCCCTGTTAATTTCAGGATCCAGCACAAGATTCTAACCATCACTTACAGAGCCCTCCATGGTCAAGCACCTGCTTACTTGACGGATCTGGTGTCCTTTCACTGTCCTGTCAGGTCACTGCGGTCCGCTGAAGGCCACCTACTTACTGTCCCTCACACAAGATTAAAGACGAAAGGTGATAGAGCCTTTAAGGCTGTTGCACCGAAATGGTGGAATGCACTACCTCATGAGCTGAGAGCAGCCTTTAAAAAAAGAGTGTCAGATTGCTGCTTTAAACACGATACACTGAATAACCCAGAGGTAGACATTCAGATACCTGTATCCACATGGTCTCACAGTAATACAAAGCTGCATGTTACAAGTGTGAGTTCACATTAATTGAAGCTTTCAGTTACTTTTTCAAAGATAGTATTAAGACAAATGTTATGAACATTAGACTTAATTGTCCCTTTTTTCTTTCACTTCCTTACATAAAAAGGTGCTATAGAAAACATTCACAAAGCAATGGTTTATACATTTTCTTACTGTACTCTTCAACAATACAGAGCAGAACCTATTTAAGCATATATTTTGACAAATAGACTATTCTGTATGAAAAATGTCTTGCAAAGTAACAAAAACCTCAAACTTCAACTACTAAATGCTTAGGAATAACATAAAAAGTCACACAGGTAAGAAACTACCTCAGCAACACTTGCAGGGACAGATTCAGTCAGTTGAGAAAGTCGCAAAGGCATGTAAAACTTAATACAAGTTAAAAGTTCTTTCAAACACTGTGGTTGATGGGAAAAAAAATTGAGTGGAGACTTCTTAGAAATGTAAATAACTGAATGTGACACTCAGTATACACTATCTCTACACCCAGTACTCAAGTTGTAAAAAAAAAAAAATCAGGTGGTGGATTTTATCACATGGGGACATAATTTGTCCTGATGACAGCGCAGAGGGTCTGCCATAGCACCAGTGCTATACATAGTTGGTCAAATGCACAGGACAAGTGCAAAATCATTTCTTCTTCTACTTGGGTCAGCCGATGATACTAATAATAATCAAAGTCAATTTTGCTTTTAGAATATTGAATTATAGTATATTTTTCAAAAAAGCAGTTAGTGGTATATGATCAAAACTGGCATCTAAGGGTTAATTCTTAATTGTGATTAATTAAATAATATAAATTAAACAAGAACCCCTTAATGAAAAAAAATGAAAAAGAAATTGGGAAAAATGTTGATCTTTATCAATACAAATACAAATATTGTAGGTTAAAATTCCCAACTTCAGGGAATGGAGTGCAAATTGAAACTTAAAATATACAAATGTGTTAAAAATACAAATAATACAAAATACATAGCACCAATTCTATGGCTGCCTACCCCAATCTCCCCTATCTCATAAAAGTTTCCATAGTCATGCTTTTTGTTCTCAATATTTCTTGCCCTTGCTTGCTGGCCATAGTTATCCTCTATTTGAAGAAAACAAGCTCATTATGGTTTTGTTAGAATGACTGAGCAGAAATCTTATGCAAGCACATGACATTACTCTTCCAGTTGATTTTTAAGAAAACTACATATTTTCTTGAAAGTGCCCAATATTCAAGTGTGGATTTTTTAAAAAAAACCCCACTGAAGATAAAATAGTTTTGGGGCTGAAAATAATTTCCAAACAACAAATCCAAAACAAATCTATGTTACTAAATTCTTACATTTTTACATGTAGCTCACCATAGCAAGTTGGAAGTTGACATATTCTGCCATATATGAAGAGGGGAGACTCTCTGGAATCTGGCAATATAAGAACCACGATGGTGGGACATTCTGTCACTTCACAGTTGTCCAAAACATGTGGTAGCCAGTATTTTTTCATTATTGCAAGAAATTCCATTGACTCATTCACAAGTCAAAAATGTGTTTTATCTGAAAGAAACATGCAATATTTACATCTAAGATAATAGAAAAATAGTAACAATATTATTCCTCACTGTATGAAGTGACTGATAATAAGATCTGTATCATGGATTGTAAAGAAATTCATCAGGTTTTTATTTTGTAGACATTTGATCTGTATTTATAGCATGATGGGATCACAGCACAATGATGTGTGTGGTATCATTGGAAAGCTCTGGTCCTGCGCTTTCATGTGATATGTGCACCCACCTGAAGACTAAGCTCCTGCTGGTATAGCTCTTAGGGTCACTGAGGCACGCAAACCCCCTGACTACAATAAGGTGGCAATCCCTCAGGGAGGAAAACTGAAAAATAAAATAAACAAAAAATAAAAGAAAAATTAAGAAAAAATAAAAGAAAAATATCCTTCCTTCCACAGCTGGAACACAGCACGGAGTGGAGTGGAGACAGATGAGAAAACTTTTCTGTTTTGTGCACCCGTTGATACAAATGCCGTAGGGTTTCAACTTATCGTAGGAATCTGCATGCCAAATAAAATTTGGTCCTTTAGAAAAATACTGCCTCCTGTTCAGTTGTCGTGTCCGGCGGGCCGTGCTCCTCACAGGATCAAGGTCGGACAGGATCAATCGAACATCCTCTTTTCGTACCTTAAGTCCACCTGTCAGGCACTTTCCATACATCCACCTGTAACCATGATCTCTCCAAGGGCCTCTTAATTCTTCATTACCTCCTGTAAGTCTGAATACTCTCGACGTCTAAGTCTATGTGCTTTCAGGGTTCTGATAAGATGCCTCCTGCTTAGAATAAAACCATGTAAGGCTAAGCTTCTCAGAATTTCTTTGTGTTGCATACCTAAGTTGAAGAAAAAATGAATGAGTTGGTCTCGATCCAACTCATTCATTGTGGCCTTCTGTGGCCTTCTGCTCCGTAGCTTTCCCTCTTCCAAATGGACCAATATTGCACGCAGAGCCTTCTAAACTATTGTTTTTATAAAACGCACGCGCGAAATAGTAATAAATCACGCGCACACTTTAATAAAACGCACGTGCGTGAAATAGTAATAACTTGCACGCGCGCTTTAATCAAATGTTATAAAACGTGCGCGTGAGTTAAAAAGCACGCGTGTGTTTAAAAAAAATAACATATGCATGTCACCTCCCGGTCTCCGTAGCACTCAGCTTCGCTTCACCCAGAGTGTTACTTCTCACAGCGCAGGCAGAGTTTCTCATGCCTGGGATCCACTGGTGTTTTTTGTGTCCGCCGTGACGCTTATGCCTATTCATTTCCTTTTTGTGTCCGCCGTGACGCTTATGCCTATTCATTTCCTATGGATCGCGTCAAACCGTTGCTGACATCCCCGCAAAGCATTTTGGGTAGGCGGCGCAGCCATTTGAACAGCTCCAGCACGTCCAAAAGTTGACTGCGACTCAACTTTATGCAAATTAACCTGTCAGACGCGAGGACACTATCCAATGGGGAAAAAGCTTGGTGGTGGTCTGTCGTGATGTTTTGTTAACTTTCCCTCTCTGGAACAACATGGCAGTGGAAGATAAGCTAACTGTAGCAGTGGCGAGAGCTTTCCTATAGTAGCCGCGTCCATCTGTATTTCCGCATACACTAGAGTGTGGCTACCCGATTAGAGCCTGACGGGTCCCGACGGTAGGCCTACCCAACGGGTCGGGCCGGATTCGGTCAAAAATGTATAAATTGTATTTGGGCTCGGGTCGGATTCGGTCAGCTTTCAGTGAAAATGTAGTGTAAAAATAAATAAAATCCTATTGTCTGTCCTGTTTATTGCTTGGGCACTGTTATTTATGTGACAACACCTGAACAGAACACACACACATTGGCTGTTTCTTTCTAGCTCTCCCCTCGCTGGAAGCCTCGGACTTTCCGCCACCCGCCTCCGCCTTGATTAAACGCTGAAAATAAAATAAAAGAGGGAGACAAGTTTTCCTATTTTATCTTATTTTGTTATATTTCTCCCTCTCCCCTAGCTGGAAGCCTCGGACCTCCCGCCGCCCGCTCCCGTCTCAAACACGGAGGTCTCCCTCTCCGCGGAGCACCCACGGCGCACGCCCGGCCTGTTAAATAGCCTGTAACCATAACAACTGTGTGACACAAACTCAGTGCTTTAGTAATTAAATAATGTCGGGCTCGGTTTGGTTTCGGACATAACAAAACAGAATGACTGTCGGGTTCGGACAGAAATATGCGGCCCGTGCCGCACTCTAACACACACACACACACACACACACACACACACACATCGGACACACAAACCGGACATTATCATCAATTTATAAACACCCCCCGGACGCCCCGGACAGGACGTGAAAAGTGGACATGTCCGGGCAAAAGAGGATGTTTGGTCAGCCTACCAAGGCGTCCTTTTCAGGGTAGGCGTCGCGTCCGGCAACGATTCTCGGTGACCCCAGTGGATCCCAGGCGTCACTCTGCCGCCACGTGTAGTCAGCGTCATAACACTCGGGTCTCCTGTACTCGGCTGGCGTCCAATCCTCCTCTCTGCACGCTTTCCTGGTCCAGTCCTGTGTATGGTGCCCGTCTCCCCACGTCCGTCTGTTTGCCCTTCTCCTTTTGTCCGTCTGCCCGTAATTGTTCCTCTGTCAGTCTCTGCCCTTCTCCCTCTGTCAGCAGCACAACCACGTCACACGATCCAGGCACAGCTGCGATACAAGTTAACCTGCAAGACAGTGGAGCACAAGAGAGAGAGAGAAGGTGCTCAGTGTATTATAGGAGGTGTATTATAGGAGGTCCCCCGGCAGCTTAGGCCTATGTCAGCCTAACTAGGGGCTGGTCAAAAACAAGCCTGAGCCAGCCAGCTTTATCAAAAAGTGAAGTCTTAAGTCTAGTCTTAAATGTGGAGATGGTTTCTGCCTCTTGGACAGAAACAGGAAGAGCTTGATAGCTGAAGGCTCTGGCTCCTGTTCTACTTTTGGAGACTTTAGGAACCACGAGTAACCCTGCATTTTTGGAGCACAGTGTTCTGGTGGGATAATATGGCACTATGAGCTCTCTAAGATATGATGGAGCCTGACCATTTAGAGCTCTGTAAGGTAGGAGAAGGATTTTAAATTCAATTCTGGATTTTACAGGGAGCCAGTGCCGAGAAGCTAAAACAGGAGAAATGTAATCTCGTTTCTTAGTTCCTGTCAGTACATGTGCCGCTGCATTCTGGAATAGCTGGAGAGTTCTCAAAGACTTAATAGAGCTACCTGATGAAAGGGAATTACAATAATCCAGCCTAGAGGTAATAAAAGCATAGACCAATTGTTCTGCATCTTTTTTGGACACTCCGAGGTTTCTTACGGTAGTGCTAGAAGCCAGAGCAATGCCATCCAGAGAAACTATATCATCAGATAAAGAGTTTCTGATTTGTTTGGGGCCGAGAACAATACCTTCAGTTTTGTCTGAATTTAACATCAGGAAATTGGAGCTTGGAGCCTGATCCATTTCTTCTGGCTTTATCAATAAATACAATTGTGTATCATCCGCATAACAATGGAAATTTACAGAGTGATTTCTAATGATGTTACTTAAGGGAAGCATATATAAAGTGAACAGAATTTGTCCAAGCACAGAACCTTGTGGAACTCCAAAACAAACTTTAGTATGTAAAGATGATTCATCTTGAACGTGAATGAACTGAAATCAATCAGATAAATAAGATTTAAACCAGCTCAGTGGTAAGGCCAATTAAATGTTCCAGTCTCTGTAGTAGAATTTGATGGTCAATTGTGTCAAATGCAGCACTAAGATCTAATAAAACAAGTACAGAGATGAGTCCTTTGTCTGAGGCAATCAGAAGATCATTTGTAATTTTTACTAGTGCTGTCTCAGTGCTATGATGCACTCTAAATCCTGATTGAAATGCCTCAAATAAATTATTATCGCGGAGAAAGTCACACAGCTGGTCTGCGACTACTTTTTCAAGGATTTTTGAAAGAAAGGGAAGATTAGATATTGGTCTATAGTTGGCTAACACCTCTGGGTCCACGTTTGGCTTTTTTATGAGAGGTTTAATTACAGCTACCTTAAAAGACTGTGTTACATAGCCTGTTAATAAAGATATATTGATCATGTGTAATATGTACGTGTTAACTAAAGGTAAGACTTCCTTAAGTAGCCTAGTTGGGATGGGGTCTAAGAGATACGTTGATGACAGGGCAGATAGGTACTGTCTGAAGACAAGAGGTCATTTTGCCTCTAATAGTTAGAATTTTGTCATTAAAAAAGCTCATAAAATCATTACTGCTAAGGGCTAAAGGAATACAAGGCTCAACAGAGCTGCGACTATATGTCAGCCTGCTGAAAAGAAACCTGCGTTGTTCTTATTTTCTTAATGATGAGTAATCGTTTGCTCTGGCATTATGGAGGGCGCTCCTATACGTTTTAAGACTGACTTCCCAGACTAAATGAGACTCTTCCAGCTAAGTTAATCGTCAGTTCCTTTCAAATTTTCGCTTTATTTGTTTTTATTTTCGAGTTAGAAAGCTGTACCAAGGAGCGAACTTTCTTTGCTTTGTTAACTTCTTTTTAAGAGGTGCTAGCGAGTCAAGTGTTGTTCGCAGCGAGCTCGCAGTGCTTTCTACAAGATAATCAATTTGGGAGAGTTTAATGAAATAACACAAGAAACATACAGGTCAAGTAACAAGATAAATATTTATTCAACCTGACCGCTATTGTCTGAGCACAGAGAGACTGAGTTTCGGACAAGGGTAAGAAGAAAACTAATGACAAGACCGAGGAAGAGAAGAACAAACAAGACCAACATAATGCTCTGCTAGTGTTAGATTTTACACTCAGACTTGGAGACAGGAGGCAGGAGCATGAGCAGCAATCTGGCAAAAAGAGAACATCCTCTGCCCTTTTCTATTGCAACGTACGGCTGATCTTTATAGTAGCCTCATGTAATCATGTAAAGCGTTTTATGTATACCTGGATAAGCAGAACGTGAATTCTTCTGCAGCAAACGAGTTAAAAGGATGTAAGCAGCGGCTTCTCCTCTTATTACACAAGGGGATGTTCCTTGTAACTTCATTACTGCAGAAGAAGAGATGACCTGCTTATCCAGGAACAATTAAATAGGTTACATTATAAATTTGTCACAAGGCTGAAGTCTGTTTTAAGGTTTTTATATTGCATGTTTTATCTTTTTTACTTGAGTTTTATTGATAGAGGAACAATTACGGGCAGACGGACAAAAGGAGAAGGGCAAACAGACGGACGCGGGGAGACAGGCACAACACACAGGACTGGACCAGGAAAGTGTGCAGAGAGGAGGATTGGACGCCATCCGAGTACAGGAGACCCGAGTGTTACGACGCGGACTACATGTGGCGGCAGAGTGAGAAACTCTGCCTGCGCTGTGAGTATCCTTATAGAGAAGTAACACTCTGGGTGAAGCGAAGCTGAATGCTAGACAGTACTGTGTTTATTTGCTTTGGATACTGGCGGCATTCTCTATGTTTTAGGTGCTGGCCAGAGCCTGTGGGTAACCTCCAATGACTGCTGAACCTGTACCAAGAGTGTGGAGGGCCTGCGTCCGGAAAAGAAGCCCAGCATTTTTATTATTCTTAGCCCCTTGATTTTTAATCGGACCTTTAATCTCCCTTGTCTTTTATTATATTTTTAACATTGTTATTTGCTCTCACCCTGATATTTCAAACGAATCTGGCAATAATCTTTCAACGGTACAATCAAATCCACATACACACCACCAAACAGTCAAACCCACCTCACATTTTCTGGCGTTGTCGGCAGGATCGGGGTTGAGAGCACCTGCAGTGATCAAGGAGAACAACAACAAAAACAAATAGAAAATGATGATGCCTGTGTATCCTGAAGCCCCTTGGCTGCCAAAATTTAAGGGTCTAAATGATGATCTTAAATACCATGATTGGAAAGAACAGATCCAGGGTTTATTAGGAGTACAAGAATTGACTGAGGCCAGGCAGGTAGCCATAGTCTTGGGTGCACTAGCCGGGGAAGCTAAGAGGCAGGTTAGCGTCTTGGAGGAAGGAGAGAGGGACAGAGTTGGGAAAATTTTTCTGTACTTGGACTCCCTATATGGCAGTAGAACCCCCATCCCAGTGTTGAGGTCTCAGTTTTTTAGTTGTGTCCAAAAGCCTGATGAAACTGTACCCTCATATATTCTTAGGCTACGAGAGCTACATTGCAGGCTGCGGCAGTATGACCCATACCACACCCCCTCCGATACAGCCCTGCGGGATCAGCTGCTGCTTGGGCTGCGTAAAGGCACCCTGGCTCAGGCCTTGAAGGTTTACGCACGCTGCAACCCTGACGAAACGTTTGTTGCCATTCGGCAGGAGGCACTGTTGCTGGATGCAGAACATGGAGACTCACAACCTAAGGTATCATGTGCTGCTATAAATAACCCGCGTGTGCCTTCTCCACCACAGGACTCCAGCTGGAAGGAGACCCTAAAAAGAGAGATCATGGAGGATGTCAAACTGCAAATGTCAGGTCTCACACAAGAACTGCTAAGGGAGATCAAACCACTCCTACAGCCAACCAGCGCCCCACCACTGCCCCCAGCACGACCCAGGAGAGAGTGACAGTGACCCACCTCCCATACAAATGATTGAGATGAACAAGGTAGGCCCATTTGTGAGGGTCATAAGGACAGAGGGATGTCGTATGCTGTAAAGCCCTGTGAGGCAAATTGTGATTTGTGATATTGGGCTTTATAAATAAAATTGATTGATTGATTGATTGATTTGCCGCCAATGCAGACAAGCAGGTCACATGGCTAAATTTTGTAGGAGGCCAGCTGCCTCCCAGCCGGCTCTAAAACTAGCTGTCCCTGTTGCTGAGGTCCGAGGGGCAGGGGTTGACGGTACACCAGAGGGAATGAGGGCCACTGAAGCATTTATTGTAAACTGTCCAACAATAGGAGTGTGCATTGAAGGAGTTGAGCTGTCTGGACTGTTAGACACAGGGTCCCAGGTCACATTAATGCGAGAGAGTCTCTTTGAGCAGCATTTTACCCAGGCTAAGCTTGGAAGGGCCCCTGTAGTTTTTAGGTTATGGGCAGCCAATGGCCTTGAGATCCCTTACACCAGCTATGCTGTACTAGACCTGGAGTTGGAAGGAGTTAAGATACCTGTAAGAGGTGTTGTGATCGTGAGGGATGAGCACTGCACACACCCACTCATTATTGGAATGAATGTTGTGACAGTTTGTTGGAATGCTCTCTTTAAGTGGCCTGAGAAGTCTGCTTGCTCCCCACAGAAGTTTCAAAACCAGCAAGTTTGGAGGGATGCATTTGCTGCATGTCAACGCGTTGAGGCCACCATGGAGGAGGACGGCCTGCTTGGATATGTGTGGCCAGCTCAGCGACGCACCATCAGAGTACCCCCAAGGAGTGAGGTGCTGGTGTGGGGCCGGGCTTGAATGGGCCTAAGAGGAGCAGACTACTGCGCTCTAGTGGAAGCACTGCCAGAGACTAGCAACGTGGGAGTAGCCAGGACACTAGCAGTGGTAAAAGATGGCAGAGTACCTGTGAGAATTTGTAACCCACACCCCTACTGTTTGACTCAAGGTCGGTACCAGAAACTTGGGAAACTGTACCATGTGGATGAAGCAGATGTGCACGGGCCCCGTGACCTGAACCTGTCTTTGGAGAACAACTGTGTTGTGGAGGTGGCATTGGCGGATGCGGAGGCTAACGTGGAGAAAAAAGAACTGCCAAAGGAGGTGAGCAATCTCACTAACTGATCTGATCTGTCTGAGAAGCAACAGGAGGAGCTATGCAACCTGCTGAAGTGGAGGAAAGTGTTTGCACAGCATGATGAGGACTTTGGTCGCACAGATCTGGTACAGCACCGCATCCACACTGGAGACGCACCACCTATCAGAGAACGATATCGGCCCCTCCCTCCAGCAATGTACAAGGAGATGAAGTCCCTACTCGCAGATACGCTTGAGAAAGGAGTCATCAGAGAGAGTTGTAGCCCCTGGGCTGCACCCATAGTGCTGGTAAGAAAAAAGGATGGCAGTTGGAGGTTTTGCGTAGATTATAGAAAATTGAACGCAATAAGCCATAAAGATGCCTTCCCTTTGCCCAGGATCGAAGAGACACTGACCAGCCTGACCCGAGCAAAGTGGTTTTCCACTCTCGACCTGGCCAGTGGCTACTGGCAGGTTGAGATGGACGCACAAGACAGAGAAAAGACAGCTTTTACCACACCTCTACGGTTATTTGAGTTTGAACGTATGCCATTTAGTCTCTGTAACGCACCAGCGACATTTCAACGTTTGACACAGCAGTGTTGGAGTGGACCATTGACAGAATCATTACTGGTGTACTTGGATGACATCATCATTTACTCACCCAATATCTCCTCGCACCTGCAGCATCTAGATGAGGTGTTCCAAAGGCTGTGGCGGCATGGGTTAAAACTCTCTCATAGACAAGTGCAAACTTCTTCAACATGAGGTGAAGTTCCTAGGCCATGTTGTGGACCAAAACAGGGTGAAACCAGATCCAGTAAGATTGCTTCAGTGCTAGACTGGCCTATCCCCTCTACCATAAAACAGGTACAAGCTTTCCTTGGGCTAGCTGGCTATTATAGGAGATTCGTGCCTGGCTTTGCTAAGATGGCACGCCCTCTGAACTACTTACTGACAAGTATACCCACTGATAAAAAGCATGAAAACCGAAAGGTACAGTGGTCTCCTGAATGTCAAACGTCTTTTGAAGAATTAAAAACTGCCTTAACCCAAGCACCTGTTTTGGCATATGCTGACTATTCCTGCCCATTCATCGTCTATACAGATGCCAGTAATCAGGGGTTAGGAGCAGTCTTAGCCCAGGTCCAAGAAGGCCAAGAGAGAGTGATAGCCTATGCCAGCCGCAGCCTACACCCAACATGCTAGTTATAGCTCCTTCAAGCTGGAACTCCTTGCACTTAAGTGGGCAGTGACAGAGAAATTTAAAGACTATCTAACTGGTGCACATTTCACAGTATACACTGACAATAACCCGGTTGCTCACCTTCAGACAGCTCGCCTAGGTGCAGTGGAACAGCGCTGGGTTGCCCAACTTGCTTCCTTTGATTACAACATCAAATACTGTTCAGGTAGAAGTAATGTTAACGCAGATGTGCTGTCCAGGTTCCCAGTTAACCCTTTGCCCCCAGGTCGAGAAGTTGAAATGGAGACCGCCCCTGTTACGGCAGCCATCGTCCTGACTCCTGAAGGAGGTGAGGAGTGGGCCAGCAGTGAATGGGTGGAGGCACAAGCTAGTGACCCAGACATTCAGACAGTTAAGAGGTATGTGGAGACACGGGTAATGCCCCAGAGACCCGAGCGCCTATCATTGTCTGACCAAGCTCAGAAATTGTTACAACAGTGGAAAAGACTGCAAATTAAGAGTAACATACTGTGCTGTAAAATGATAGATCCACGCACTCACGAGGTATGCTTTCAGATGTGTGCCCAAGCTCTAGGAGCCAAGAGGTGTGGAGGAATGTCCATGAAGTGGCTGCCCATGCTGGGGTGGGGAGGACCCTGGCTCGGATTCGCCAGCGATTCTACTGGCGGGGTATGGAGGGGGAGGTACGTCATCCTCATCAGGGTTGTGTTGCCTGCAGTAAGTAAAACCTAGGGCCCCACTGAACCCAATTACAGTGTCATATCCCCTCAAGATAGTAGGGTTAGATTTCCTGTCCCTAGGACGGCCCACAGACACTTACCAGAATATCCTAGTTGCCACTGATTTGTTCACCTGTTTTGCTTGGGCTATCCCCACAAAAGACCAAACAGCTCAGACCACAGTAAAAGCCCTCTGGACCCATGTAATTCAACCCTTTGGTGCCCCTGCCCGGATTCACTCTGACTGGGGACCAAATTTTGAGTCAACCCTAATGAAACAGCTGTGTGATACTAGTCAGGTTCACTATATAATTTTGTGGGATTTTTTTGGGGATTTGCAAAACTACATTTTTGGAAAGGTTATTGTATAAGGATTCAGAAAATCAATGTTTGCATTTGCGCAGATGTCTATATGGCGGCCATATTGGAATTTACAAAATGGCCGCTGTAAAATGTACGTTTTGTAATATCTCGGCTTCTAAATAAGTTGGAACGATGATTTTAACTGCTAAACCTACATTTTCAGGGTCAAGGAATCCAATGGTGGTAGTTACAATGCTACAACACTTTACCACATTAACCCTTAGAACCCTTAGCTTCCATAAGTGGGTGCAAAATTATACCCAGCTGTGGCTGGATCCTCAGTGCCGAGCCATATCCATATCCATATAGCCTACTTATGTTTGTTTCAGGAACACTACGCAACTGGACTTCGTTTTGTCTTAGAAGACGTTTCACCTCTTATCCAAAAGGCTTAATCAGTTCATGCTTGTCGGACTAGGCTGGAACTAGTCTGACAAACTGGTGTGGAAACACCCAGGTATTTAACCTCTGGGGAGGTCTTCA
>NC_065514.1:38242922-38259652 GCF_006386435.1 Epinephelus moara
TGGTAAAGTGTTGTAGCATTGTAACTACCACCATTGGATTCCTTGACCCTGAAAATGTAGGTTTAGCACTTAAAATCAATGTTCCAACTTATTTAGAAGTCTAGATATTACAAAACGTACATTTTACGGCGGCCATTTTGTACATTCCAATATGGCCGCCATATAGGCATCTGGGCAAATGCAAACATTGATTTTCTGAATCCTTATACAATAACCTTTCCAAAAATGTATAGTTTTGCAAATCCCCAAAACAATCCCACAAAAGTTGAAATCTAAACATAATGAACATGACTATACCTATGGTATAACAAAAAGTTGCACTACCCCATACCATCTGAAGGTAATGGCAGTGCAGAGCACTTTAATCAGACCTTGCTAAACATGCTCCGCTCCCTAGAGGCAGACAAACAGAACCATTGGCCAGAGTATTTGCTGGAGCTAGTACAGGCTTAAAATAACACTGCACACAGTGCAACAAGTTATGCCCCCTCCTTTCTCCTGTTCGGGCGGCACCTTCGCCTCCCCGTTGATGTTGGATTAGGCGTAGGCCCCCAACAGACGAGGCATGACGTAGATGGGTGGGTAAAAGATCACCAATACAGGCTGTCCTTAGCATACAGCCTGGCTAGGCAAAAGATGGCTAATGCAGCATCCCAAAACGAACAACAATATGATAACGGGGCCAGAGCTTTACGGCTGTTACCTGGGGAGAGAGTGTGGGTACGGGACAGAAATAGGCAAGGAAGAGGCAAATTGTGTACTTGGTGGAATCCCGAGCCCTATGTGATTTTGGAACAAGTGGGAGACACAGGGGTGGTGTATAGGGTTCAGCCGGAAAAGGTGGCTGAGCACAGACTATTCACAGGAACTCCCTTAAGGTGTGTACAGCTCCTCCTGTAGAGGCCCCGCCACCAGCTACTGGGCCAGCCTCAGAGACTCAAACATTCTTTCCCCCATTAATGTATGGGTTTCCCCAGTATGCAGTCCTCATAGATGGTACTGCAGCGCTCTGCAGGGTCTGAACCAAGCCTAGGAGACTGGCCCCCTCAGGGGCCTGGCCCAACGCTTGAGCCCTTGTGGAAAGAAATGGAGGCGGAGCCATGGAAAAGAATAGTGGGCAATGGGCATTGTCCCTGGTTGCAAACAGGTGGGCCACTGCTCTGCCAAACAGTGCCAGACCTTCCCGCCCACCCTGGAGAGCAGGTCTGCCCCCCAGTTCACCAACACAGGCAAGTGTATGGCCCTGAGGGACAGGAACTGTGTCCATGGCCAGGTCCACAGCCTGTGCGCTATCCTGCAAAGGTATGGGGAGCCCAAGCCCCCTTGCCTGTTGACATATGCTGCCACCACCATGCTGTTGGTTTTTACCAGCATGTGACCGCCTTGCAGACTTTGGAGAAAATGCTGGAGGGCAAGGTGATAAGCTGTCCCTTCCGGCGTGCATTCCAGATCCCACTGGTGCCCCTGCCCTTATGCAGTGCACCCCATCCCTCCAGGGATGCATCAACAGAGAGCATCTGGTGACACAGTACAGGACCAAGCATACTTCCCCTTGAGATGTTGGCTGGATCCTGCCACCACCTGAGGTCCGCACAAAGCTGACCCTGGTACCCAGCTGAAAATGAGAGAGGTAAGTCTTGATTGAAACCTGCCTCTTCTGTGACAGCGTCACCAACCCAGCTGTGGCATCCAGCCACATGCCTAGAAAACAGGTGGCCTGTGCAGGCTACAGACTGCACTTTTTCTTGTTGATGCGCAGCCCCAGACCCTGAATGTGATCCAACAGCACAGACACACAATGGCAGTGCTGCTCCTCTGTCTGTGCACATATCAGCAGGTAGTTCAAGTAATTTAGTATCCTGAGACCCTGTTGCCACAGAGGCCTTAAGACCACATCCATGCACCTGGTGAAGGTGCAGGATGCCAGCGAGATGCCGAACAGGAGGACACAGAAGTTGAAGGTTTTTGCCTCGAAGGCAAACCTCCTGTACCCCTCCCAGATCAGAATTTGCAACAGGCATCCTTGAGGTAGACGGTTGCCAACCGGTCGACTACCTAGGGTGGCTGTGGCTCAGAGGTCCACCAATTGGAAGATCAGCGGTTGGATCCCCGGCTCCTCCAGTCTGCATGCCGATGTATCCTTGAGCAAGATACTGAACCCCAAATTGCTCCTGATGATGCTTCCATCAATATGTGAGTGTGTTTTAAAAAAAAGAAAAGAAAAAAAAGTAGCAGGTGGCACCTTGTATGGTACCCTCAGCCACCAGTATAAGATTGTGTGTGTGAATGGGTGAATGTGACTCGTAGTGTAAAAAGCACTTTCAGTGGTCGGATGTGTAGAAAGGTGCTTTACAAATGCAGGTCCATTCCATTACCTCCTTGACACTGGGAATAGTCATCATTTTGCACTTCAGGGGTCTGAGGAACTTGTTCAGCCCCCTGAGGTCTAAGACAGGCCTGAGCATCCCATCCCGCTTCGGAACAAGAAAACTGAGGGGATAAAACCCAGCCTGCCAATCTTCTTCCTTCACTTTCCTGATAGCTGATTTTGCCATGAGAGTGAAGATCTCAGGGGGCAAAACCTCCCTGTGCTGGTGGTCTGCAATGATGGAAATTGAGGGTCATTGTTGAGACAACCCAGGGGTCTGTCCCAGAGCCTCCCATGCTGCCTGAGGGCAAGGGAAAGCTGGGGATGATGTTGTGTCAGGACTGAGGTGAGGGCTTGGTGAGTGGCCCCTGCCCCTATTTAGGCTTGCCGTGCCATGCTGTATCCAGTTGGCACTGAAGATCCTCCTGGCCCCAAGCAGGTTGAGGTTGCTTGGGTTGCTGCGGCTGAGGCCACTGCCAGCCCTGTAATGCCCGCCAATGTAATAATGTCCACAAACGTAAAAAAAAAAAAAACCCACAAACTTAATAAAAATCTGCAGCATTTAATGTAATAAACCCACAAATGTAATACATTTTTCACAAACGTAATAGCCGCTGCCTACTACAAACGTAACACGCGATTTCCCACAAATGTAATAACTATTACGTTTGCAGGGATTTATTACGTTTGTGGGGAAGTGAAAATCTTTATTGTAATAACTTCCCACAAATGTAATAATATAATGAATAATGGTCGTTGTGGTTGTTGTTTGTTTGTTTGCCTATACACCTACTAATACTACTGACCGTGGGTGCAAAATCCAGCTGCTGACTCTCCGCTCCGCTATCACACAACGGATCCCCCGCCTGCCAATGGTGGCCACACCCCCCCCTATAAATTTGCTGGCCACCCCACTGGCCACCCCACTAGCCAGTGGGGACCAGGCGTTAGTGCGACCTCCCATAGGTCCGACTACCCATAACTCCGACTACCCGCTAATCCGACCATGCAGGTCTAGGCAAGGTTTATCGTTTTAGTCCCATAATGTCGACTGCACATTAATCCGACCATTTTAATGCCATTATTCCGACGTCGGATTTCATACCCAGTAGTCCGACCGCCAGTTAGTCCGACCACAGCACTTCCAATATGAAGCAGTCTGTGCATTTCTCCCTCACTGCACCGGCACGGACTGTGAGGACAGATGCGTTTATCTCATCGACGGGAAATCACATCCATCTGCTATATGTGACGTACATGCCCTTATTTGGATAACACACCCTGGTATTCCCCACACATACTGTAAAGCCTATTGACAGCTAATGCGCTCTGGCTGCAGATGTATATTAAGCATTGATCCGTTCTTGCAGCACATCTACAGAAAGTATTTTGTTAGAGACAAACCATCCATCTGTCTGTCATCTCACCTGTACTAACGTTTTGCTGAGCCTTGACCAGTGAATTCATCAGCTTGTAACAATTCGCCAACAACAGAAACTGAGGTTTATGTAACTATGTGATTTCCCGTCGATGAGATAAATGCAACTGTCCTCACAGTCCGCGCATAGAGACATTGCAGCTGTTTAGTGGTGCCGCTGCTCTGTCTTCACTGAAAGGGGGAAGTTGCCTGGTCCCCCCTGAAATGTAACTTTACTGCGGTCGGATTTCTGGGAGGTCGGACTAATGGGATTCAAATACTAGGTTGGACCTTTGGGATTTTTTTCTTGTAAATCTAATTCTTTTTGTATTACATTAAGCAAAGATATGAGAGATTGTTACACATACTGTATAGTCTGGTAATCAGAATCAGAGACTATTGATCCCTGGTGGGAATGTTTTTTGTAACTGTAATAATTTTTTTGGTATTACATTAAGCAATGTTTGTTAAACATACTGTATAGCCTGGTAATCAGAATAAGAAAGACTATTGATCTCTGGTGGGAAATTCTTGTTACATAAAGCAAAGATATGAGTATTTCTGTACTTGCTTCTGTTTGTATCTGCCAGTACCTGCTTTTTCCCAGTAATTGTTTTGATTACAATAAATAGATCCGTTGTGTGATAGCGGAGCGGAGAGTCAGCAGCCGGATTTTGCACCCACGATCAGTAGTATAGTAGGTGTATAGGCAAACAAACAAACATCAACCACAACGACCATTATTCATTATATTATTATTATTTGTGGGAAGTTATTACAATAAAGATTTTCACTTCCCCACAAACGTAGTAAATCCCTGCAAACGTAATAGTTATTACATTTGTGGGGAATCGCGTGTTAGGTTTGTAGTAGGCAGCAGCTATTACGTTTGTGGAAAATGTATTACATTTGTGAGTATATTAAATTAAATGCTGCAGATTTTTAGTATGTTTGTGGTTTATTACGTTTGGGGACAGTTATTACATTGTCGGGCATTACAAGCCCTGACCCCACTTCAAAGTACCTTACACCTCCTTAGCACAGACAAGCTCCCTGGCCCTGCTGAATCATTAAGGATGTGCCAGGCCCAAACAAGGCAGATGGCTCAACAGTTTGAGCAGACATGCCCTATCATCTGGCTGCAGCATGGACTGTGACAGCCAGGGAAGGCACCTGGCCACCCAAAAACTTGCCATAGCAATGCCAGCCACTTCCCCCTGCTCCCTGATGAGTTTAGGAAGAGGTGAGGAGATGCGTTGTAGTTTGGCTATCAGTTCCGTACCACACTCCTCCTCCAGCTATCCAACTAGATGGCACTGGTACAGGGACAGTAAGACACCCATGTTTCCCAGCTGTGTCTGGGCCGCCATGGCTCCATGGCTTTATTACCTTACAGTTTCTACTTGGGCAATTCCCCTTGCCCAGGAGGGACTTGACAGAGCCACCAAGGCAGCCAAAGCCTGATCCATGGGAGCAATGTCATGACAGCGATTGTCAACAAAACTATACAACAACAGAGTGCTGACCAACATGCCCCTGCCATCGATGCTGACCACCTCAAAATCAGAAAGGAGAGGCACAAGGAAACGTACAGGCTGACCCCCTGTCACCGTCGAAACCAGAGGGGGCGGGACCCTGACCAGCAGAGCGCCAGAGCCAAGGCTGCCCGTACAATAATTTCCTGCAGGAGAGGCTACTGCTGGCCGTGCTCCTTTGCAGGCACCTGCTGCCCATCTGAGGACAACTCATCGTCCTCTAGGGGCCCAAACCCAAGACCTCCTCCTCCAACCCAGGGGAGGAAGGGCTCCTATCCAATCCAACAGAGGGCCATGGAGCAGGGGAGTTATGAACTGCTGGCAGGGGCCACTGTGACAAAGTCTGCTCACCCCCTACTGATGCTGTAATAGTGGAGGCAGGGGGTCGCCCTAATGGGCCCCCGTCCCCAACTAAAGGACCTGCCAACCTAGAGCACTTGGCTGCGGGCCCTGGGCAGGGGCTAGTGGCCCTCTGCCAAATGAATGGCAACGGGCTTCCCTTTGCCTTGCAGACATGCAGAAGCAGTTCATGCATGAAGCCGTATTATCACAAGCAGCCAATGCACGCTCAATTCCCACACATAACACACAGTAGTCATGGCCATCTTCTACTGGCATATTAACATTAAATCCCACACAAAAGGGCCCCTCGAAGCTTGCCATAGTCTCTCTCTCCTCTCTTTCTTTTTTTTAAGAGTGACTTCACTGTAGCGCGACCAGAAAGTACACTCTTTAGTTATGGCAACAGTACTGCTAACTGTCTTTATTTAGTTTTCCTGAGCCAACAGATGTGAGTGTAGCCACAATATGGATTGTTTATTTTTGAGAGCAGATGATGTGATACTTCTATTGAGAGATACCATGTTTTTATGAGGACATGGGAAGCTTCTGCGGGTGCGAACCAGAAAACCACCTCATGGTGGCTACTTGTGGAGGTAAGCTGCTCGTCGCCTCCCGATTTGGTCAGGTTCAAGCAAGCAACTACACCCCTGAGGAACGTTGCAATCTGCCCAACCACTTCAGAGGGATGCAGCCCGCTGCCCCCTGACTAAGTTAGGCTTGAGCGAGCTGCTATGCCTCAACTGTGTGTAAACAGACAGCTGCACTACACGAATATAGCACCCCTCTCAATTGTTTCATTTTATATTGTCAAAAAAAGAAAAAAGAAACGGCATGTAGCTATCCTCAAGAGGAACCCAGCAAGGCCAGCTCTCCAATCTAAACAAATGTAGGAGGATGAACGCCAAAGTCCTGTCTTTCTTTTTTTCTCTGCTCTCACGTTGACTTTGACAAGTGGAACACAATGAATCAGCTGGTGCATGAGCAAGGTGGGGCTTTATAGCCTGGCCCATGCAGGCCACATAAAGTCGAGTGTCTTAAAGATAATTAATTTTCCACGTCAATTACCTAAGATGGTGAAAATTACCATAGTCATGATATAACACAGTTCAGAAGGGATCAAAAGTATCTGTCTCTTTTTTTTTTTTAAATTGAGGTCCCATGGGAACACCAGAAGGGGAGAGGCTTTGCCTCTGTTTTCTATGCTAGACTCACTTTTGAATGCTGCCTCACTCTCTGCTTCTTCCTCTCATTAAGTGTTTATTGGCAGTTGGCAAACCAGTGTAGAGGTGCATTACCATTACCAAGTGGAGTGGAGTCTTTACACATTATCATTATTCCTGGGCTCTGCAGTTGCAGTATGTTCCACTTGGGTGTGACTGCTGAGTCGAGTGCTACACCTAGTGGTAAAACTCGGTACACTGGTCTGTTGCAGTATTTGGTGTGCTCACTGGCGCACAGCTCTCACAGGTGCTGGGAAGGGAGCTTACCATCAACGTTGATCAGACGATCCTGTGGTCCGACTCTACAACGGTGCTGACCTGGCTGAAGTCTGAATCCTGCAGATTCAAGGTCTTCGTCGGCACCCACGTGGCTGAGATACAGGAGCTGACCGACAGGCATGCCTGGAGATACGTTGATTCAGCAAGGAACCCTGCGGATGACGCGACCCGAGGGAAAAGTTTGAGGGAGCTGATTGAGCCGAATCGATGGAGCCAGTGACCCTCCTTTCTCCTGCATAGTCCAGACTCCTGGCCAGAAGACCCGGCGGTTGACCCAGCACAGGATACATCAGAGCTGCGCAAGTCCGCCTTCTGTGGGGTTACCGCAGTTGCATCAAGTCAGCCTACTCAAGACCTTAACCAGTACAACTCCTGGAGGGAGCTGCTGGAAGTAACAGCACAGGAGTTACATGGGGCGGCCGGCTCTAATGATCACCCTACTGCTGAAGACTACCGCCGAGCTGAGCAGTTGATACTGCAGAGGGCCCAGATGGATAGTTTTACGCAAGAGTACAGCCTCCTAAAGGCAGGTAAGTCGGTCCCTAGGAGCAGCCGACTACTCACACTGTCTCCCGAGCTGGATGAGAGTGGAGAGCTCATCCGTGTTGGAGGACGACTCCGTCGGGCCGAGGACCTGGAACTGACAGCTCTTCATCCAGTTATCCTAGACCCAGGCCATCCAGCGACTAAGCTCTTGATCCAAGACTTTGATAGCCGCCTCCACCACCCAGGCCCCGAGCGAGTGTTCGCTGAGCTTCGGCACTCCTTCTTGATCCTGCGAGGGCGTGAGGCTGTTCGACGCTATCAGTACGGCTGTGCTGACTATCGGCGATGGAAAGCCAGACCGTCTGTACCAAAGATGGCGGACCTGCCAGCAGCCCGTCTGCGCCTATTTAAGCTCGCTTTCTATTCCACGGGGATGGACTGCTTCGGGCCCTTCGAGGTCAAGGTGGGCCGGCGCCGGGAGAAGAGATGGGGAATCATCTTCAAGTGCCCCACCACCAGGGCGGTGCACTTGGAGCTCCTGATGACTATTGATACAGATGCCTTCTTGATGTCTCTTCGTCGATTTATCGCCCGCAGAGGAACACCAGCAGAGCTGTTCTCTGACCAGGGGACAAATTTCAAGGGAGGGGAGAGAGAACTCCGTGAGACCTTCATCGGAATCTCTCCCGCACTACAACAGCTCCTTGCACCACAGAAGATCACCTTCCATTTTAACCCCCCAGCAGCCCCCCACTTCGGTGGGGTGTGGGAGAGGGAGATACGCTCCGTCAAGAGTGCGCTCTATGCCACAGTGGGTGCTCAACCCGTCCCCGAAGAAGTGCTTCACACCGTGCTTACTGAAGTGGAAGGGATTCTCAATAGTAAGCCTTTGGGTTATGTGTCTTCCGATGCCAGTGACCCCGACCCAGTGACTCCCAATGTTCTTTTGATGGGGCGGCCCGATGGGTCTCTACCTCAAGTAGTCTACCCGGAGAACGTGCTCATTAGTCGCCGCCGGTGGAAGCACTCGCAGGTTTTGGCTGACCACTTTTGGGCCCGTTTCATCCGTCTCTACGTGCCGAGTCTTCAGGCTCGCCAGAAGTGGCAGGCCTCACCAGTTGACATCGTTCAGGACTGCGTGGTGATGATTGCTGATCCACAACTACCCAGAGCACTATGGCCTATTGGGAGAGTGGTCAAGACTCATCCCAGCCCTGACGGGCATGTCAGGTCGGCTGATGTGAAAGTGAGAGAAAGGGTTTACACCCGGCCGGTTGTCCGACTAGTTGTCCTCCCTGCACTTCCGTCTGGAGAAGATGAGGACAATACCACTCCTACTCCCTCAGTCCAACCATAGACTTTGTTGCCTTTATTGATGAACAAATGTATTATACACATTTGGGGGCGGCTGTTAAAAAGGCCCCAAAGTTAATGTATATTTGCTGCTGTTAGATATGTTAGAAATGGTGTTAGTTGATTAATGGGGGAGCAGAGCCTTCTGCTGGGTTTATATCGTAACTGACCGCACTCGGTCGGGGAGGGGGGGTGTGTGGCCGCGGTGAATGACGGGAGTGAGAAGTTACCGTCGGGTCATCGGTTCGTGTTATGGCGACTGGTCTGTGCGTGAATGAAGCATGTAAGTACGTGTGTGTATTGTGAGTGTGTTGGATTGTGTTGCTGCAGTGGTGGATGTATGAGCCGGATGATGTGTGGCTGTAGTATTCGCCATGCTGCGGCCGCGTATGCTAGTTACCAGTTAGTGCCAGTGCTCATGTTGTTTTATGTTCATTCAATCTGAGCTAAGTGGTTTCTTTATGATTTATTCATTATGTATTTGTCATTCTTATGTTCAGAACCACAGAACCAAACAGCCTGTAAGAGGGAAAATAAACAGGATCTGACACAGTCGCTGGCCTCCTCTTTATTGAGTCTCTGGAGATTTGGCTGAAAGTGGTGTCCTGGCCGACACCCCGAAGTGGACTCGGTGATACCCCTGAACCAACTACCCACCCCTAGGGTTCTCCACTACACCAAACATTACACACTGATTTGACCTCATAAAGTTCCCAAGCATGGATGTCTGTAAATACTTTTGGCAGCACCTATTAAAGAATGACTACGCAAGAGAGAAAGAAAATTTTAAATAAATAAACCATGGAATCAGAACTCTCACAGCATTGAAAAACCTTTTTTTAGCCATTGTATGGCTAAATGGGCACTTTTGGGCTTTCATATTCAAAATCTCTCACAGTCAAGACAATATACATTTTTTTCATAAATAATATGATCTGAACAAACAGTGCTGTGATTGGTCAATCTAATATAAATATTTGCTAAATGAGTAAAATCAGTAAAAACAAAGATTTCATCTTCATCTTGTTGGAAAATTTAACAAAGACATTTTAAGCAATTTGACAGGTGTCAGTAAAGTTACAGAGACATATCTGTGAGTCTTTTTTTTATTACTTTATTGCAGGTTTTGGAGATTACAGAATGATTTCATCAATTGTTTTATTCATCCTGCTACATTTATAATTTTTTAAACATTGAAAAAAAAAAATAAAGAAGAAAAAATAATAAAGTGGATAATAAAAGAAAAAAGAAAAATAAGGGGGGGGGTAGAAATGAATAAATTAATAAAAGTAGTAATAATAAAACAATAGTGTGTGTATGTGTGTGCGTGCGTGTGGGTGTGGGTGTATGGGTGGGTGGTGTGTGTGTGTCAACCTCAACCTCAGTACTCAGTTTTACTTTCCATTCCATCTATTTCTTTGACCCATTTACTCCAGTTTATTTTATACTCTTCTTCTCTATTTCTTAACTTATAAGTGATGAACTGATTCTTTCCATTTCTTTAAGCTCTTCAACTGTTGATTTCCAGGTATTAATTGATGGTGATTTAACGTCTAACCAGTTTTGTGTAATTTGTTTTAATGCTGCTATACGTAATATTGTATACAAGTATTTATCTCCTTCTTTATCAATTGCTGATGGGATAATACCTAAAACAAGATTAACTGGTTGTAATGGCTTCTTTAAATGAAAAATACTTTTAATTTTCTCCTGCACTACCCTCCAAAATTCCTCCAACACTGGACAGAATTAAAAAATATGCGCATGGTTAGCTTCTTGCTCTTCACATTCCCTCCAGCATTTAGCACTTCCTGATGAGCTATATTTTGATTTGATTAGTGGTGTTAGAAACAGCTTCATATTGATTTTCCAGGCAAATTGTATTTTTGATTGTGTTGTCTTAAATATTCTCTTACATGCTTCTTTCCACTCTTCTTCCGAAACTGTTATTGTCAGTTCCATTTCCCATTTTTCTTTAGTATTATCCGCACTCTCCTTTGTTTCCTGTAAGATTTTATACAATTTTGAGATTTTACTACAAAGACTATTTCTATTTTTGTTTATGAATGCCATTAAACCGTGCATTTGCTGACTCTGTTCTTCCCTCTGTTTCTTCATGAGATAGCTCCTTATTTGAAAATATTGGAATAAATCATTTTTACCTAAATTAAATTTATTTGCTATTGTTTCAAAAGAGTCCAGCACATTATTTGTCATCAATTGTGAGTACAGTTGTAATCCCTTCCCTGCCCAGTCTTCTAGTGCTTAATTCATTTTACTAGGTAAAAAGTCAGGATCATTTGCCATCTCTCTCAAGTAAATGCATTATTTATCAAAATTGTACATTTTTCGAATACGTCCCCAGTTTATTAATGTATTTTCTATACATCTGTTGTTCCTGTTGTATTTTTGCATTTCTTTTAAGTTTAAGTAGGGTAGTGTTCCAATTGATATTGATACTGACAGTTGTTCTATTAGTTTCCATTTCGTTCTTACTCTATTATTCATCCATTTCATTATTATATCTACTTGACTAGCATAAAAGTAGGTCATTAAGTCTGGAAAGCTAAGCCCACCTTTTTCTTTAGGTTGGGTTAGTTTTTTCCTTTTCCTTTTATAAATCCAGATATAATTTGAAAGTATTGTATTCCATCTTTTAAAGGTACTACATGGGATGGTTATTGGTATGGTTTGAAATAAAAACAAAAATTGTGGAAGGACCATCATTTTCACAATGTCTATTCTATTCAGTATTGACTCTGGTATTGATTTCCATCTATTGAGATCTCCTTTCAACTTGTTTTCTAAAGCTTTGTAGTTGTCTATATACAGAGTTTTTATGTCTCCAGTAAGGTATATTCCCAAATATTTAATTTTCTTTGAATGCCATTTCAATTTGTATTTCTCTTTAAGTTCTGGTGATATATCTTTTCCAAATGTTAATACTTCACTTTTATTTTCATTTAGTTTATATCCTGAGTATTTACTGTATTCTAAGATTGTTTCCATCAAGTTTGGTAACGATTGATCTGGGGAAGTTAAGTAAATGATCACATCATCTGCATATAATGCCAATTTATGTTGTTGTTCCTTTATATTTATACCTTTGATGTTATTATTTTTCCTTATACTTTCTGCGAGTGCCTCTAAGCATGTAGCAAATATAATTGGTGACAGGGGATCCCCTTGTCTTGTCCCTTTATGGATTGAGAACCTTCTAGACAGTGTGCCATTTACCTTTACTCTAGAAAATGGATTTTTATACATTCCTTGAAATTTTTTTCATGAAAACCAAAACTATTTGAAATCTCAAACATAAATGGCCATGAAACTAAATCAAAAGCTTTCTCTGCATCTAATGTTAAAAGTAGAAGATTGGTGTCATTATTCTGTGCATAGTCTATTATATTTAGTGTCTGTCTGATGTTATCTGACAGTAATCTACCTGGTATAAAACCAGACTGATCATTATCTATTATATCAGGCACAATTTCTTTTAATCATATCTGTGAGTCATTTATTTTGTTCGTCAGTTATAAACCACATTTGTGAATCTCCATTTTCATATGCTTTATCAATGAATCATTTATTTGTCACATGGGATTACACAAGGTATAACTCCAGTGAAATATGAATCCATCAGCTCCTTAAACTTGTGCACTGTTTAATCCTTTTTTTTTTGGCGTCCTCTTACATTTTTGGCTGCTGCTTTATAATTGTCCATGTTTTTGGATGGTTCTGGTAATCCATGGTTTCTGGTTGTGGAATGATTTAACTGTCCACAAATCCTGACCTCAACAAGATGGCTGCATGTTTGCTCCTCCCAAACATGGGCAGCAACGCTCTGCAGCCCCCTCTGAACAGCATATAGCAGTGATCCACCATTCCCCTCGTCACACCAGTTGTTCTTCACGGTTAAGCACATGCTTCCTTTCCTTCTCTTGCCAGAGTCCATTGCTCTGTCACATTGGCATGAAATTTTGTACCATCAAATTCCTTCATTTCATCCTTTAGTACCTCTGTAATTAAGGCACTTTAATTGGATTTTAAGGGAACTGTTAATAGACAACTTACCCTCCTAATCCATGCAGATACAACCCCATAGATTTCCCCAAACTTTAATAACACCTTAAACACACAGTCACAAATATCTTGGTATCACCCTGGACAATAAACTGAGCTTTGAACACTGACATCCATAAACGCTGCCAACAGAGACTCTCCGCCATCCGAAAACTCAGATCACTCTCAGTTGCCCCCCACCTCCTGCTGCTACTCTACAAAAGCATTATCCAGCCCATCCTCCTCTACTGCTCACCCTGCTTCTTCTACATGCTGTCAGCCCCCAACAAGAACAGACTCACACAGATCACACACAAAGCTGCCAAGATCATCGGCCTCCCCACTCCCAATCTCTCAGACCTTAACAACACAGCCACTGCACGCAGAGCTCAGACCATTGCAGAGGACCTCAGTCACCCCCCCAACCCACATTTCACACTGCTTCCTTCTGGACACCGGTACAGGACACTCCCCTGGAAAAAAATCTAATTCAACAATAGCTTTGTCCCCAAGGCCATCACAGAACTAAACAAAACTCAAAAACCGCAGTGACGTGTAAATGTGTCTGTGTTACACTGTATGTTATGTGTTGAGAATCCATGTGTGTGTGGCAAATGTATGTTGTGTCTGTGGGGTATGTGTATATGTCGGGTTGGCACTCAAGATGTATGGAAGCGTGAAGAAAATTTTCCTAATAGGACAAATAAACTAATCTAATCTAAACAGGTTATTAATGGATAGGAAAACCCATTTCTAATTAATGTATACATACATTAAGGGGAAAGTCATATACCTGTCAAAAAATCTACTGAATTCATTTATTAAAGGTCCAGTGTGTAGGATTTCGGGATATAATAGCAGAAATGGAATATAATACCCATAACTATGTTTTTCAGTATGCATAATCACCTGAAATAAGAAATGACGTGTTTTTGTTCCCTTAGAATGAGCCTTTTATACAGTATATATATCTAAATTGTCCCTCTACAACAAATAAAGATAAATGGAATTGGAAACATTTGGAATGGGTTATCGTCTATGGAGATCGCCATGTTCTACAGTAGCCCAGAACAGACAAATAAAACACTGACCATTCACATTTTCGTGTCAGTCACCATAGTTCTCCTACACCCTTGGCACTTGTGAGAAGTTTCAGTTGTAAGCAACTGCAACATCAACCGGCCTATTCTCAGGTCATCAAATACCCTCATTTTGTAATGCCCCTCAGCGTGTGATATCGACACCAAAGGCACCCTTTAGCATCTTTATGTGACACATCGGGCTTTCAACTACTCCAGTGTAAAACCATCTGCACTAACACTTGACACTGACAGCAACTGACGAGAAACGAGTGAGAAAGTCAGCAGAGGGCAGAGCAGAGGGCGGAACGGACGGGATGTGGATGGGTCAAACAAAACCAGACTTTCACCCTAGGGACCACAGTTCATGTCCCCTGCCATTGTTTTGACATAATGTTATGTCATTTACATATAGTCATTGCGCACTAACATCAGTCACTTTATGTAAATATGTCACATAACAAATGTATCCATTTAACTATAAAGCATGGAATCTCTGTATGTATATATGTATGTTTGTGTATACATTTGCCCTTCCCATATCTCAGGAACCGTTTATCCAATCTTCTTGACACTTGGTGGGTGTATTGCTGGGGACCCAATGATGTGCATTGTTGAATTTGGCAAGGACCTTCTATTGCTGGCTGTACGGTACATTTAAAAAAAGATGACGAAAGAGACCAGAAATGTTACACGTAGCAAACATTTCAAGCATCAGCAATGTAACTTTTGGAAAGAGCACTTTGTTCCCGGACCAGAGTAAACGTAAAGCTCTGCAGAGCAACCAGCATGTCATCCGCAGCCGGTACCCACTGACCGGCCATGGCTCTTCAACTGCAGCTCAGATGCTGGATATACTAACGTTACAACCGAACTCTTCTTCACTTTCTTGGAGTCAACAGGCACAAACAGATAGCCTGTGGGATAGACAAGCACGAGAGGAGAGCGCAAGGGATAAGTGCCACTCTGCCAGTGTAAAGTGTGAAAGTTTGTAACAACGAGCTGGGACTTGGCTGTGTTTTTCAGGGGTAGATTTAGTGATTTGGGGGTCCCAGGCAAATGTCATGTTGCTTTTCTTTACACAATTTCTCTAACTGGGAATGTCAAAGTTGGCAGAGCTTGAGGAAACCCTTTTTTTAAAAACTACACTGAACTTCTTCTTGGCATGAGGGTCAGTAAGTACTGTTTGTATTTTCATTCTAAAGTGGCCATTTCCTAACGCTGAGGACGGCTATGAGCTGAAACACGTCCGTTTGACTGCTGCTGTGCAATCCACTATATTAAAAAGTATTATACTTATTAGTGAGTGCTGTCGGGTTTTTCTGCTTTGCTGTAATATTTTGGACCGGCACCCCGTTACACTTTGAGACTTTTGAGTGAGCACACCAAGTTTGCTGAAGACTTATCCCCATACACAAAGAGTACTAGTCAGCCAGCAGTGACCTCCCCGAGATGGTGGCGACGTTGACGCATCGCTGAAGCGGGCCGAAGCCGAAGGTATCTACTGTATATGATATCTATGGTTTCATCAATGTTATCATAGCTTTTTGGTACGCAGCGGCTTCCGTTGTTGCAATACGCGTTTGAAACAGTGAGGCGCTAGAGTGCACTATCTGTTTGAATGCAATATATGATATATATATATATATATATATATGTATATATAAAAGAATAAACTCTAAATACTACACAGTAAAATCCTGCATTCAAATATTTACTTAAACTGAATAGTGAAAAACAGGCATTACCAGCACATTGTACTTGAATTTACTAATATCTGTTTAAGGTGGAGTATTCAGTTCATAAAATGCTGAATAGTTGAATGAATATTAATGCATCACATCTTAATTGATAAACATAACATGTCACTGTCAGGTAAATGTAGTTGTAGACCTACAATATTTTTCCTCTGAAGTAGAAATACAAATACATAGTAAGTCGCACAGCACTGAGTATTAACTTTTTTTTTTTACATTATTATGGGGTACAATGACTTAAAATAGCAACATAATTTTATATGTCCATACCTAAACATCATAAAATAATCTACGGGTCCAGGTGTATTGCTCAAAGAAGCAGTGTCAAGTGTGATGTTTGGATGAGCGGTTCTTGAGAAAGCTGCGAGCAGGGATACCACAGGCCAAGCACTCAACACATTCTGAACAGGCATGTTTTGAACGAGCACTGGACTAGTTTAAATCAAAGCATGATCTTTTTTCTAAACCTGACTAAGTACGTATGTTGACTAAAGCTAACTGCGACTGTTTCACAAACTTAACCAAGTTACAATGTGTTTCAGCCGTGCATCACATAGAGACACTAAAGAATGCCCTGTGCGTAGCTATAAGAGGCCATAGGGCGTGAAGCATTGTTATTTGACGACCTGAGAATGAGAATGGGAAGCCTCACAGCTAGATGCCACTAAATTCCATACAGTAGACCTTTAAGGGCCTTTAAATTAGGTGTTTTGCAGTGTTTTTATCAAATGCATTGGCAAAAGAGGGGCTTCCTTATTACCATGACAAACACATTGTTTCAGCTGCGACTTAGAGCGTACCTACCGCTCACTTAGAGCGTACCTACCGCTCA
>NC_065514.1:38260152-38276393 GCF_006386435.1 Epinephelus moara
TCTAAGTCGCGGGCCGTATTATGTAGTGTTACCAAGTTAATTTAGAAGTTGTTGTTTCATGGTGATACATTCACGTTCCTTCGATCTTTTGTTTAACAAAGAAATCTCATCAGGACATCACCATTCACATGTATACTATCAACTCTTCGTGATCCTATAATTCACTAACTAGACAATGGCTTTTCATTTAGACCATAGCAAATCGTCATTATTCCACTGAATATAACGTGCTTCGATAAGCCGTGTTTATTTCTACTCTGCTTTGTGCATTGTTTCAAACTGTATCATCATCACATCCATTCTTTGGAGGTCTATAGCTTGCGTTCTCCAGAGAGGATGCTCTGGTAGATGCTGTCTGTTAAAGGAATGTAGCTCGTCAGCTGGTAGTCCAACACATATAGAAGATCAGAGATTGTTGAGGGGTTGAAGCCGCTCTGTACCAGGTGAAACTTCTGATGCTTGAAGGTGCTCGTCATTTCCATGACCTCCTGAGGGAAAAAACAATCAGTGTGATTTTAGACTATCAGCAGGTTTCACAAGGAATTTAGTGAGTTTAGTGTTGGTTCTTTAGTTGGAAACTACAGTAATACAATATCTACATTAGCTACTTAAGGTGATCTATTATTGCTGACTAGCTCACAATTGTGCATGCCATTGGAGCCTGCTGGTAAAACAGGCCTTTCTGTTGGGCATACACTGACTACAATAGAGCTGAAATGATAAGTTGATCAGCAAAACATTAATCAACAACAATTCTAATAATTGGTCAATCGTTTGAAAATATTTTTTAAATGATAGACTTTGGTTGGAAACACTGAATTCTGGGAGTTTAATTGACTGAGAAAATAACTGATGATTTAATAAATGATTAATGCAAATAATCAGTAGTTGCAGTTGTAGACATCAACAGTAGAATAACTTTTTCCTTCACCTTGTCTAGAGCAGTGACTGTAGCTAAAATAAATGTCATGCCACCTTAATGACTGATCCAGTTTTATTTTTAATAACCAGTGAGATTAAGCCAGTAACTATTAACTGAAGGAGCCAAGTTAAATTTCATTGAAATAATATAATAATCATCCAGAACTGCACCTGGATTCGTGAGTAACGACATTTCATTCACTGTATGCTGTTGTATATAGAGAATGAAAAACTGATTTGAATTGAACATGAACTGTATGTTTCTAATTAGTTAAATAACGAATGCCAGTTAAACGTAACACACTAAAGACACAAGGCTCTCCTGCTACAGCATACTAACACTCAACTTGACAGAGGGAACAGCTCCTTCATACTTTGGATTTGACCAATGTGTTTGCCTAATGAACTTCCCTCTTTTACTACCCATCACAAGTGTGTCCATGTTGTACTTATAAATCTTCCTATCCCTAACCTTGATAGCCTTGCCCTTATTTGTATGGTGTAGTTGTGAATCTAATATTATTCTCCACCAAATTTTATTTGTATTTTGCTTTAAAAAGGCACACTGATGTCATGTACAGAAAAAAAAATGTGTTAAAGATTTATACATTTTAAGCAACACTGATTAGGAAAAAGGTAAATGTGAGGACAGTTTTTCTACCAATTAAAAGTAGTATTTTTTTGTTCCTTAAGATGAACAATGCTGAGCTCAAAAAGAACAAAAAAAGAAAAGAAAATTATTAGGAATGCACAATATTGGATTTTTTGCCTATATCCAACATGCCAACGAATAACAACTCATATGGCCGATAACTGTTAACTTGTGTCGCTTTTTTTTATATATTGTATGTATTTTACTATTCTACATAGTTTTTGAAACTGATTATGCTGATTTTGCCACTTCGCTGGAGGAAGAAATCTTGTACCTCAATGGGACCTTCCTGGCTAAAAAAAAGGATGAACTAGAATTACCACCCTGTTGTTGTATGCCTCCGCACTCCAGTCAAGTTTCTCTTACAGTTTCCATCCATGTCAGTGAAAATATGGATGCTTCACACCCATCTGTCCCCCAACAGCACATAAGATCGATACAATCAGCACAGTTTCAAGGTGGGCACCCAAGATTAGAGTCACCAATGCAGTATCTGACCAAATATTACCCCTTTCGCTCCTCAGACATGACATTGAATAAAGGCCACAAAAGTGTTTTATGTAGAACATTATGATGTCATGGTGAAGTTGACCCTTTGGATATAAAACGTCATCACTTCATCATTATACAGCATACTATTCGACATTTGTGTAAGGTTTTCTCGTAAATAGCATAAGAATTCTTGAGTTATGGCCAAAAAAATGTTTTGTGAGGTTACTCTGACCTGCGACTGCCAAATTCTAATTAGTTTATTCTTCAGTTCAAGTGGATGTTTGTGTAAAATTTGAAGAAATTCCCTGAAAGTGTTTCTGAGATATTGTGATCACAAGAATGAGTGGGATGCAAGGTCACACTGACCTTGACCTTTGACCTCCAAATCTAATCAGTTCATTATTGAGTCTAAGTGAACGTCTGTGTCAAATTTTTAAAAATTCCTTATTGGCATTCATGAGTACTGCTTTTATGAGAATGGGACAGATGGGTGGACAATCCGAAAACAAAATGCCTCAAGCCACAGCTGTTGTTGGCGCAGAGGCATAATTAAAATATCTTTAAGAATACATTTAAAATACATTTATGTATATTTACTTTATTGCTGTACTTCAGTAAAGTACAAGTACCCAAAAGTTGTACTAATATTTTTATTTTAATTTTAATCTACTTAATAGTTTTACTGTACAACAATTCAGAGGGAAATTGTTCTGAGTCCACCACATGTATCTGACAGCTTAAGCTACTTCGCAGATTAAGATTCATTTTGCAAGTTGCTCAGTGGTGCATAAAGCCAAAAAAGTTTGATTTCCTGGTTGTAAAATTACCTGGATCTTCCACAGTGTTAGGCCCATAGAGCAAGCATACTAGTTAGTTGCTGTGTGTATCCCAGATGGCTAGCTCATTGCTGCCACTTTGCCCTTAGGGTCATATAGTTATGTCATATATATGTCATATATATAGTATGCTGTTATCAGGGTAGCTGCATTGTGGAAAGGTAGCGCCCACCCTCCTGTTTCCCCCTGGTTAACACCATCAGTTCTGTTAGCACTGCTGCCATTGTTTTGCGCTGTTTATGCAGCATATAATCTCACCATAGAACCCTTTTTAAGTAGATTATCTGACTAGTTGTTCCAACCCTGCACACTGATTCATTGGAGGCAATTTGGGGATCAGTGTGCAAGAATCATCGATTCATTCATTATCCATAACGATAACGATCCAATCGATTATTCTGTTAAGGGCACAAGCCATCCCATCTGACATTGGGCGAGAGGCAGGGTACACCCTTGACAGATCGCCAGACTATCACAGGGCTGACACATAGAGACAGACAACCATTCACGCTCACCAAGGAAGCCGGCCAACCCAGAGAAAAGCCACTCTGACATGGAGAGAATATGCACACTCCATGCAGAAGGGCCCCAGTCGGCCAGTGCTAACCACTGCACCACCATGCTGACCTGTGTAATGCTGGGTTCAGACTGCACAACACAACATTTTTGTCTGTTCCAACAGTCACTATGTCAGATTAGGCAATTGTGGAGTCATAAAATCTTGCCGTGACTTGTTCTATATTTATTATTAATACTAATATATTAAGTCACTGTAGCTGTTCATGTCCTAGCCTAAAAGTTATTGTGGTAATGCAAAAAGTGCCACCAGATGGGAGGAGCTACATTTGAAGTACCACATGCAAACTATGCAAGTCACTGAATCCTCTAAAACAAGTTCCTACAAATCTTTCACAATAAAAGCCTTTTTGGAAATAAATGGATACAGGACGTGTTGAGTTTGAAATGACGGTACGATGCATTAAATTTACCAGGACAAACAAGAGTGGATTTAAAACAAAAAATAGAAAAATACAGAGGTAGAAAGAGAGACCTGAGTCTGGAAATAAAGACCTGTTTCTAATGTAGTCTGTTTCAAATAAAGCTGGTACCCTCTGCAGCTATGGTAAGCAAAAGCCCCGCCACTGTTTGTGAATTTTATTCCTTTATCCTTCTACATTATGAAGAATTAACATTCTTTGCTAGTCTGATGCTAATCAAGTCAAATCAAGTCAAGTCAATTGTATTTGTCAATATCACATATGCACTGGACATACGGACAATTGAAATTAATTATTATGTTAAATAATGTGACTTAATTAACATTAAATCACCTCGTGGGGCACCATTCCCGGGGGGGCTGTAAAGCTGTGATGAAGCTATGCCCAGTTGTTACTTTACCGATCCTTGAACGGATGGAAGAAAGAGTCACCTGGTGGTGTACTGCTTTGTTAGCCGGCAGAAGAAGGCGGGAAAGAGCTGTGGTTCCAGGTGCAGTCTTTGTTGTGTCCTTGGTTCCAAAATTGAAAGCTGGTCGCTCAGGGTTTAGCAGAGTTAGACGCTGGGTGCCAACTCACTTGGTTCTCTTTGTTGCTGGAAAGGTAGTTGCAAACCTTGTGCTTGCAAGAGAGTCTATGATCATTTGCCCTCCCTTTAGTGGTTTGGGGCAATGGAGCAAGGGTCTGGGCCTCTGGGCTGTTCCAGGCACAGCAGAGAAGAGATGTGAGCTGTTCAGCAGCTCTAGAGTAAGAGGGAAAATTGTTTGAAGGGAGCAGACCTTCTACAGATGCCTGTGACATCACAGAGTCACATGTCACTGTAAAAGTCTTGTCCAATCAAGTTTTGAGACTTGAGTCTCACTGAGGTGAGAGGTGAGACATCCTGGACATGGGTCTCAAATAGCTGTCTTTGTTTGGAGAACAAAGAGCATGCAGAGAAGAAAGCCTTTACATGTCCAGTTTAGATTTTATCAAATGACAAATCATCTGTGGTCCTGTGAATCCCAACAGAGTCTTTGGTGTGACAATAAAAGAAAAGTGCAAAAAGAAATGTAACAGTAGTGCAGAGACAGAAGTAGCTTATTCATTCTGGCTAAAGTGGTGGTGTGCTTACAGTGTTCTGAGAATTGAGGGGGGGTCAGGAACTTGTGTGTGCGGGGGGAAGCAGGAGGCAGGGGGGCAGAGCAGGGAGGGAGTTGAGTGTCCTGACAGCTTGGTGTATGAAGCTGTCCCTCAGTCTGCTGGTCCTGGCCCAGAGGCTCGGTAGTCTCCTCCCCGATGGCAGAAGGCTGAAGAGGGTGTGTGATGGGTGAGTGGAGTCACCAGCAATGCAGAGGGCTTTGTGGGTGAGGCGGGTGATGTAAATGTCTTGGAGGGGTGGAGAGAGGCACCGATGATCTTTTCAGCTGTTCTCATGATGCACTGGAGGGTCTTGCGGCCAGACCCTATGCAGGCGTGGTACCAAACCGTGATGCAGCTGGTCAAGACGCTCTCGATGGTGCCTCTAATGGCAGTACTCACTGGGTTGTGCCTCTGGTATTTCATGCCATCATTTTGTCCTTTTTACTCTGTGTGGTAGTCACTAGAGGAAATATCAAAAAGTCTGGGGTGTTGTTGCATCGTCTGTGGCAGCAGATCAGTCTGTGTTTCTATTGGTCAAAGTGATGGATGTGACAGGAGAAGTCGTGGAAGACAAAAAGAAAATCAAACATGCTAGACTTTCTGTCGGGACGTCATGAGGCATCCCAGATGTGGCGTTGGTTGTCGTCTGAGATAAAACGATGGATTATCGCGTATGACACTCATTGTCATTCAAAATCCAAGCCAACACAGTACGAAGTCGCATTGGGCTACAATCAGGCTGATATAACGTAGTCTGAACCCAGTAAAAGAGTCAATGAGAATCAAATCCTCATACTTTCTAGTCCTGGGAGACCTCTCCTACCTGAGCTACAGCCAGGCCAAAGTCTAGTTACATGTCCACACACATTAGGACACAGTGGAATAGGAATAGTTATCATAAAAGAGAGCAAAATAAAGAAACGTTAACGTTATTTTCTTGCAGCTACTTTTTTTTTTTTTTTTTTCTTCAAAGACTGCAACCGACTCCTGTGTCATGCATTTTCACTTCCTAGTGGGCCACTAGGAATGAAGGTGAGGAGATAATAATGCCATTTAGTTTTTTGAGTGACCTTATCTTTTAGACTGTTTTTATGTGTGGGAATAAATTGTGTGGTTTATTTTTTCAAACTTGCTAGGCAAACAAAGTATTTTTGAATTTAACAGTAATAGTTCCACATTTATATGAGTTTATTGTACTGTTGTGCAATTACACATTTCCCAACCTGAGATCAGTGTTGTCACAGTAAGACCTTTGGTTCCATGGTTCCGTCCTGAATGAATTTACAGTCCTCATTATGAAGAATGCTCATTAACAAAATCATGATGCAGTGTCAGCGTGTCTCTGCTCATTACCTGACGCCTTATGAAGAGTGGACGAGCATAAGCTGGTATGTCCCTCACCACATGCTCAAAAAGTTTCTTCCCATCAAACATGCAGCCTGGTCTTGTAATCATGGCAGCCATACCTGCTCTGCCTTCGTGCCCTGTGGACAACATGGTTCAAGGTCATCACTCTCCAGCTCAGTGATATTCACTGCTGGGCTGTTCATTATCAGCAATGTTACATCAAACAGCATGGGGTCCCAGCTTGGGCTCTCTTAGCTGTAAATAATTGCTATAATTAAGCTATTACACGTGGTACATCATTAGGGGACGATTACACTGAAAACATCTATACTGCAAGTTTTCACAGGCTTTGTAATTTTGTTGCTAATTGAGATGAGTAGTATTCTGATAGCAGAGGAAGAGATGCAAACAAACACTTCTTAAACATACCTTGTACTTCCACTCCATACACATTAACCTCTTGGATAAAATCCACCTGCCCAAGAGTCTCTGTTATCTCTGTTGTTGCTACATTTTCACCCTTCCACCTGAAAGCAGGGAAACAAGATGATGATTTCAATCAACATGATTAAGAGTGCAAGTGTTGAAGCCAGAAACACATGTTTTTCCTCGTTGTGACTTAATTTCTGTATTTTACAAAAAACAGCATCTGTTCCCTCTGTGAAACCTGCCTTTACAACTTCTTGGCTGCCCATATAATAATAACTTCTTACTGATACTGTGTTAGAGTCAATTTAGTATTTTTACTGAGTTTCATTTATGCATCGTTGCCCCCTGCCGGCCAGGCTACTCGATAGATGCCAACAGGATGTGAAACCTCTATTAAAAGGAAATGAAGCCCTTAGCAAGGGGGAGTTTAGAATTGGCAGCCGGCAGCTAGGACAGCAGACAGTTTTTTGACCATGATTGATTTGAACACATCTATACTGATTCTTACACACATCTACTGTGAAGCTCATCTTTGCTGTTATAAATGCCAGAAGGAATTAGTTTATTATGTTTAACTGGAACATGTGTCTGATCTCCCGCTCTGTCTCTGCCTCTGGCTCACACCTAAGGCAAGGTAGGATCAAGTAACTGTAATACATTGTCATGCAAAAGGAAAAAAAAATAGAATTACTGCTCCTCTGCCCCATGCACCAGTCAAGTTTCTCTTACAGTTTACATCCATGTCTGTAAAAACATGGATGCTTCACACCCATCTGTCCCCCGGCAGGAGACGGGTATGGCTGCAGACTGGAGCCTCTCGTCTCATGGCTCTCGTCTCATGACCTCTCGTGTCATGACTTGGGCGTGTACAACAGCAAGTCTACAGGGTCAAAAATGCAAATTCGCGATTTCTTGACACTCTTGCCACCAATAAATCAAACCGAGAGGAGAAGAAGAAGAAGAAGAAGAAGAAGAAGATGGCAGCGGCGTTACAGGTAAATTCCCAAAGAGACCAGTTTTTTTACTATCCATTTAAAAAAATAAAACGGTTAACTCTTAACTTTACAATTTTAACCATCCGGATAGTTTGTAACGTTGCATTTGAAACGTAAGATGATACTACTAACGTTTCTTCTTTATTTGAAGAAACGTTAGCGTTTACCGTTTTTTTTTTAGCTAATACCTAACGTTATGTACTCTGTACAAAACTGCACTCAGTGCAACTGCACATTTAAGAGCTGCATGCCAGGTATTCACACTGTGCTTTTAACAGAATTCAAATGTTCAAATGTTACTAGGTAAAATGACTTTGTGTCTGCAACAAAAAAAACAATTTTTAACACCATGCACATGAATATGCTTTTGTTTTGTTATTGCTATACCCACAGGTTATGTTGGACGTGGGAAGTTGGGAGAGCTCCGGGGGATTCATTCTGAGGATCCCCACCCTGGATTTTGCAGCCAGTTCTGCCAGCTGCAGTCTGGATGTTTTGACTAAAGAAATAAAAAAAGCTGCATTCTTTAAAAGACTCGTTTTATTTATATATTTTATATATGTATTATATATTCGTTTCACACATCACAGGGAAATTGTTACGACAAGTGCTTATCCTGTAGTGTGAATGTGCGTGCATGTATGTGTGCATATGTGTGTGTCAACTAACACATGAACAGGACAAGCAGCAGTGCCAGGCAGATATCTACAGAGCCTGCAAGCTGAGACACACAATAACACTGAGGCAAGGCGAGGCAAGTTTATTTGTATAGCACATTTCAGACAAAATGCAACTCAAAGTGCTTTACATAAAAAATAAAATGATTTTATGAAAGGACAACATGTAAAAGCAACACAAAGCAACAGTACATCGAAGAGGATTCAATACTATGTATAAAACAACTTTTCAACCAGGATTCCTAAAATACAATCGGAGAGGTCATGAGACGAGAGGCTCCAGGCTGCAGTCATATGTTTAACACAGGAGAAGTCATGAGACGAGAGGTTCCAGGCTGCAGTCATATGTTTAACACAAGAGAAGTCATGAGACGAGAGGTTCCAGGCTGCAGTCATGTTTAACACAGGAGAAGTCATGAGACGAGAGGCTCCAGGCTGCAGTCATATGTTTAACACGGGAGAGGTCGTGAGACGAGAGGTTCCAGGCTGCAGTCATATGTTTAACACGGGAGAGGTCGTGAGACGAGAGGTTCCAGGCTGCAGTCATATGTTTAAAACAACTTTTCTACCAAGAAAATCTACCAGGATTCCTAAAATACATTACAAAATACAATATTACGTTTAAAACAACTATAGTGTCAGGCGCGAGCTTTACAAAATACAATATTATGTTTAAGACAACTATAGTGTCGGACGCGAGCTTTACAAAATACAATATTATGTTTAAAACAATTATAGTGTCAGGCGCGAGCTTTTATTGTGAAATTTAGAAGCTTGGGGGGCGTGGCTTCTTTATCACCAGACGAGAGGTCATGATACGAGAGCCATGAGACGGGAGGCTCCAGGCTGCAGCCATACAGTCTTGCCCGGCAGCGCAGAAGATCAATACAATCAGCACAGTTTCAAGGTGGACACCCAGGATTAGTGTAACCAAGTCAGTATCTCACCAAATATTTCCCATTCTGTTCTTTGAGTAATGGCCAGAAAAGTGTTTTATGCAAATCATTATGATGTCGCAGTGAAGCTGACCTTTGACCTTGTGGAAATAAAATGTCATCACTTCATTATTGTATCCGATTAGACATTTGTATGACGTTTTGTCATAATTAGCAAATAAATTCCAGAGTTATGGCCAAAAACATATTTTGTGAGGTCACACTGACCTTGACCTTTGACCTTCGACCACAGAATTCTAATCTGTTTATTCTTCTGTCCAAGTGGACAATGGACAACAACAAAAAACATAATACGGAAGCATATAAACAACCAAACAGGAATTTCTCTACACACTCCAGTTTGTTAAACTTGCTACACACTCACAGGCATCACCTGGGGTCCGTTTCACAAAGCAGGTTTAGTGAAAACTCAGAGTCTGTTAACCCTGAAATGAGGGAAACTCTGAGTTTTCCGTTTCAAAAAGGGAGGTAACTCAAACCAGAGAAAGAGGGGTAACTCTAGCCTGTTTCAGAGAGAGAGGTAACTTAAGCTCTCGGTCAGTTACCGTAGTAACAGACTCTATGAACCTAACCTGGTCGGGACCAGGTTTTTCTCAATGAACCTCGAGTTTCTCTCTGTCTCCGCCCTCTTTCAGAGCCACACACTCCATTTGATTTCCTCATTCATTCAGTCAGCAGGCGAGTTTTGGCGTAGCCTAGTTCTGCCGTCTGTCATTTAAAAAAATCATTAAAAAAATCAGAGTCAGTATATTAGAAGTCCATTAGGCACAGTAGGTGGCGACTTTTTTCACTAACATGGCATGTCCTTTTGATAACGATCCCGTGGATGAAGGTGCAGCATTACTGCGCAGAGAATTAAATATTCGTCGGGAGATGGTTATCAGACCGCGCATAGATGTTTTAGCATTTCCACACAATTATCTTTTTGAGCTGTACCGTTTCACGTCACAGTCCATCATCTACATACACAACCTAATCCGTCCTTACATTTGCAACATTACCAATCGTAGTCATGCTCTCACATCCCAGCAGATATTGTGTGTTGCACTGCGTTTCTTTGCAAATGGAAGTTTTTTGTACAATGTCGGAGATGCTGAGCACTTGAGTAAAGCCTCTTTCACACAGAGCGCGATTTTCGCGGCACCCACCGCGGGGTAGGGCGCAGAGCAAGCGGAGAGCAAGGCGCGCAAGACAGGATTTGGGGGAGTAGAGGCTCATTCAGGAGCTACAGCTCCATGGTGACCGCTTCCGGGTCTACTTCAGGCTCTTCTCTGCTATTGGACGCGCCGAGGTGTCGTCACAGCGCGTTGCGGTGAAATTAAAAAATGTTCAATTCGAGCGCAGGCTGGCGGGGCGCAGACGCCGCGGTATGCGCCCTCTCGCGCGCCGCTCAGCTCGGCGGCAGAGCGGTGCGCTCTTGTGCCGCGGTAGCACATACACAATGAATGGGTTCGTTGGCGGAGGTCTGTGCTTTGCGTGCTCTGTGTGAAAAGGGCTTTAGGCAACTGTATGCAGGGCGGTCAGAAAAGTGTGCTCGTTTTACGGGCATCTGCCTTCTTTCTGTTGGCTGAGTAGAAGTCTGTGTTAGTTTAAATAGGCTTAATTATTTAACAGAACATGATATAGATGAAAAGACATTTATGTGTGTGAAAACAGCATTATGTTGGGGATAAAACAACTGCACAGTCAAACAGCCACTTAATATTTACTTTACAATGTAAAACATGATCAAAATGAGGTACCCCCATGAGATTATGCCGAGGTCTTACCTGTTTGAACAATGTTTATATATTTCATCCTAAACTGCTGCCAAGTGCGCTTCTCCCCTGCGGGATTGCACCTAAATGAAATAAATTAATAGGCTACCATTCAAGCAGTTTTGCCCTGTAATATTATTGTGATTGCAAAGGACTACATTTAAACTTACGCATTGACCCATGCAGCAATGTTCTCCCACGCCGTCTCCCTCTCTTTTGCAGCTGCAGCGGTGTTGCACTTCTTTTTGAAAACGTGTGCAAACTCGCCGTATGAGCGCATTAAGATTTCTAATTCTAGTGGGGTGAAAAACGCAGCCCTCCTCTTCCCCGTTGCCATGGTGACTCGCCGAATCGGGGCTCCATTGATGCTGGCTTTTTATAGTTGTGGTGCACGCACTTAACTCCAGGTGAAACTACTCTGAGTTGATTAAACTGATTCAAATCAGCTGTTCTAGAACCGGAAACTCAGAGTTTCCTATCTCAGAGTAGATCAACTCAGAGTTCAGGATTAGACTCAGAGTTTGTTGAACCTGCTTTGTGAAACAGACCCCTGGTGATGAAACCTATGCAGCACATCCACAAACACCTTAAAACACCTAAATGTCATCAAACTGCTGCAAATAATACTGCAGCCAAGGACAAGGTAAACTAGAGAATGCAATTTCTAAAGAAATTGTAGGTCTGCATGCTCCATGCTGAATAGCGGATGGTACACTGCAATACTCACTTTAAATGTTGAATAATACCATTTATGTATAAATGATGTGGAATATTTTAAGGTTGTTTGAAAAGCTGACGCTACACTGCAATGCTGGCTTTAAATGTTGAATAATAACATTAATAGTTAAAGGATGTGAAATATTTGAAGGTGTTTTTTAAAAACCTACACTACACTGCAGTGCTAGCTTTAATGTGTAAGAACAAGGTTAAGTGGTAAGAATAGTTGAAAAAGTGGAAAGGGGTCTAATTAGTATGAATGCCATTGAAAAGTTGAATGATACTCATAAAGCGGAATATTGTGAGGGTTGTTGAAAAGCTGATGCAACACTGCAATGCTGACTTAAATGTGTAAGAAGGTGAAGTAGTAGCAATAGTTGAAAAGTGCTTAAATGTGTAAGAAGGTGAAGTAGTAGCAATAGTTGAAAAGTGCTAAGGGATGTAATTAAATGAATTTATGCTGCATACTACATGTACTACAAGTATTGAGCACTATGTGCGTGTATAATATCACAGTACATTACAATGTGTTTAACAGTCATAATCACAAAAGTAGCAACAGTAGTATTTATAGTAAAGGCTGTAGTAGTTAGTATATGATATATAGAAAACGCTGATATATAATGTTTACATGGACTTTAAAATGGAGCTGCTGTCATCTCTGCATTTGAGAGTCAGAAACACCCCCACACCCATATGTCTGTGTTTGTGTGTCAGTAGCGGTTGCCAAAGTATTTAATGAGGGAGAGCACAGGGAAGAGGGGCAGACAGATACTAAGAGCAGAAAGCTGTTTTATTGAAGATCAGACTTCTCAAACAACTTCTTTTTATGCCAATACTGTGAGAGAGGAGATTCTCCTGAACGCGTAAATACCTTTTTTTGTTTGTAGAGTCAAAAATGTGATCATGGTTGCAGGTTAGAAAACTTTATCATAAGCTGTTTTCCAGAAATTTTCCATCTCAGTTTACATAGGAGTGAACAGGAAAAAAATGATTGACTCTTCCCTCACTTGGAGGCTCAGGGAGGCAAATATGTAGGTGTGTTTGATTCCATAGTAACATTTCTATGACCAGCACAAAGTTTCCTATGTTTTGATGTATAAAATGTGTATGTAGAGTGAAAATTGTGGCTGTGAAAGTGAGTTAAAGGGAAATTATTGAGAAGATTTTGAAGCTGCTCCACACTCCAGCCATCAAGTCACCACTGTAGCTCAGTCAATAGGGACTTGGGTTGGGAACCGGAGGGTTGCCTGTTCAAGTCCCAGTCTGGACCAAATATGGAGCGTGGACTGGTAGCTTGAGAGGTGTCAGTTCACCTCCTGGGCACTGCCGAGGTGCCCTTGAGCAAGGCACCGAACCCCTCCCAACCGCTCGGGGCTCCTGACCAAGGCAGCCCCCTCACTCTGACATCTCTCCACAGTGCATGATAGGTCCTGTTTGTGCATGTGTGTGTTCGGACCTGTGTGTAATTGACAACAAGAGTGAAAAAATTTAATTTCCCCTTGGGAATAATTAAAGTATATATATATACATATATGTATAAAAACCAAAAATCAATAAGAAAAATACAAGCAATCCATTCCTAATGGAGCTGTATATTTTGGCATTTGAATGAAGTTTCTACGTTGAAAAATGTGGAAGGATTTACACGGTGAAAAACATGGCATTAGGCTTGTGCCGGTTTGAAAGTTTTCCAACCGGTTTGATTTAAAGCCAAATATCTAACCAAACCGATATATCGAATTATATACCTAATTTTACCACTGGGGGTCGCATTTGAGCCATTTTTCCCAATAAATGCTCATTATAGGTGTAATGCGCTTCCAATCCACTAGGTGGCGGTAATGCTGTATTAACCGCCAATACACACAAGGTTACACAAGAAGAAGAAGAAGCAGAAGGACACCAAGACGTTAGGGCAAAGACGGTGGATAAACCAGTAATAATAGTAGTAATAGTACAGTATAGTATATACTGTATAGTAAGCAGTAATCCAGTATCTTTGGTTAGGGCAACAAACTGAATGACTGCTGACTCCCTCGCACTTTTCCCCGCCCCCAATGAAATTTGATCTCTCGCAGCAGCAGCAGACAGCTGAGCAGAGCTGCGGAGTCCCTCTGCAGCTTCTGAGACAAACTAAACAAAACACTTGTAGGCTCCTCCACTTCATTTATAAACAAATATAAACCTTATTAAGTTGTCATAATGAATGTTACAATGCAAGATAAGTTGAATATAGTCCCTTGAATGCCGCTGATGTGAAAAGCTTTTTTTTTTTTTTTTTTCCTTTTTTTCCCCGGTTTATCTGGTTGACGTAAATTAAACCGGGTGGAGCTCTTAAACCGGACCGAACCGGTTAAACCAGAAATCGGCACAAGCCTACATGGCATTATAATAATAATTAAGAATTTTGGCGTAGAACGTAAGCTTCGCATTCACAGCCAGTTAAATCGTGGGGTCCCTTATACGCAATGTCAAACAGTACAAAATAATAATAAAAAAAAAAACTAGAACGGCAAGCAGTTATTAACGGGGTCCAAGCTTCCCCACGCAACTCGGCCTCCACGCCCCATGGAGCCCACGAAAGTCAGCCCCAAAGGACGACGGGCTCGGGGCGAGCGTCAGGACACAGGCCAACGTCTGAGCTGCAGTAATCACTGTAATGGGAAGTGCAATTAAAGTACCAAAGGCTGAATGCATTTATTGCAATGAGTCACGCCCACTTTGACCAATCATTACCAAACTTTGCGGCTGGCCACAGGACTGAACCCACATCATGTTTTGTACAAATCCGATCAACTTTTACGAAACGTGATATTTCAGGGTTTACAGCGTCCACTAGTGGCCAATTTGCGCCAATTTTGGCACCGAGTCTCAGAACGACCTCTGAAACAAGCGTGCTAAGTGTCATTTTGATGTAATTTAGTCTGACAAAAATTTGCAACAATATGTGTATTTTAGCTACCAAAATTTTTTGTTGTTGTTAATAATTCACACATTTTTTGACCGGGCAAAATTCTTTTGATAACTTTAGATCAGGTCTATCTCGAGAGTCTACATGCCAAGTTTCAGGCCGTTTGGACAAAATCTGTAGGAGGAGTTTGAAAAAGTCGGTTTTGGATGTGTAGCGACTTAGCGAAGATAATGTACAGCGGAAGTGGGCGGGGTTTATGAATATGTGATCTAAAATGTGGAAGTTACAGGAAAAAACATTTTTGTGTCTGTTATAGCACCACCTAGTGGAGTATCTGCATAATTTTAGGTATGGCAGGCTGTGTCCTAGTCTACATGTACTCTATAAATTTCACAGTCCTCAGTACAATAGTTCAGCTGAAATAAATGTTTGTTGTTTGTCTTGTAATAAACCACGCCCACTTCAACCAGTCATGACCACCTTCAATATATGGCCTCAGGAATGACCCTACATCATACCCACCAAATTTCATAAAAATCAGGGTAGCCGTTTAGGTGATATAAACTTCCCATGTTTATAGCGCCCCCTAGTGGCCAGTGTTTACCAAATTCTGTTCACACCCTCACAGTCACATAATAACTAATTATCTAAGCCTTGGGTTTGAGGTTTTAATTTGACAAAGATACGGAACAGTTTGTGTTTTGATAGCTAGCTACAAAAAATTGTTCGTCAATAATTTGCAAATTTTTTGACCAGGCAAAATTCTTTTGATAACTTTGGATCAGGTCCATCTTGTGAGTCTAGGTGCCAAGTTTCATGCAGTTCGGAAAAAATCTCTAGGAGGAGTTCGAAAAAGAAGGTTTTGCAGTTTTTGCAATTTTTGGCGTGAAAAAAGTTAGGCGGAAGTGGGCAGGACCATGGCCACGTGATGCAGCTTCTTTCAGGGAATCTATAGATACAAGGCTTTTGAACGTACGACATATGGTGTGGGGTAGTTACATGCCAAAACGTGTTGGACTTGATTGTAGCGCCCCCTGTAGGTGCACATGTGTAATTTTTTGCGTCTGAGGCCCGTATAGGCGTCTGGACCAACCCTCCAAATTGCACGGTGTAGCCTGCAGCACCACTTTTACTTACGGAAAAATAGTAAGATGTATAATAGTAATAAAAACCTGAACAAAAACAATAGGTTTCCCAGGACCCTTGGACCCCTAATAAATCATCAATTGACCTCTTGCACTACTATAGTAAGCTTTGCGTAATATACACTGAACAAAAATATAAACGCAACACTTTTGTTTTTGCTCCCATTTTTCATGAGCTGAACTCAAAGATCTAAAACATTTTCTATATACACGAAAGACCATTTCTCACAAATATTGTTCACAAATCTGTCTAAATCTGTGTTAGTGAGCACTTCTCCTTTGCCGA
>NC_065514.1:38277254-38283460 GCF_006386435.1 Epinephelus moara
CATGCTGTCTAATCAGCATCTTGATATGCCACACCTGTGAGGTGGGATGGATTATCTCAGCAAAGGAGAAGTGCTCACTAACACAGATTTAGACAGATTTGTGAACAATATTTGAGGGAAATGGTCTTTTGTGTGTATAGAAAATGTTTTAGATCTTTGAGTTCAGCTCATTAAAAATGGGAGCAAAAACAAAAGTGTTGCGTTTATATTTTTGTTCAGTGTACATTGGTAGATTAAAAAGGACAGACATACTATTGTCTGACACGAAACGCATAACTTAATTGCATGACAAATACTCTGCACTGACTTCTGCATTACATCCAGTTTGATCTGCATCATTTCCTGAGAATCCTTTGTGAGAAAAGAGCACCCAAGGACCAGTGAAAGACATGCTATATGAGAGATTTCATTGACTTACAGAGGGAAGTGGAACAGAGAATAGTGTGATGTGGCATCAGTACATCAACCCCTGTATATTATCTCTTTGTTAGACCCTCTCTGCCTGGTAAATGCCCACATCTTCCAACTCAACACCTGTAATTTGTATCACAGGCCCAAGTTAAAAATGTGTTGTCTTTAAGCCTGATGACCACATCAGGCCAAAAATCATCAGAGATGGATTTTCTTACAGGTCGTGAGGTATGGTTAGTGCCTGCAGTAGGGACATCTCAAACATCCTATCCAACTGTACCTGAAGGTGTCTCCCACTCTGTCTCTGAAACAGATGAAGCCCTCCTGGTCTTCAGCCATGAGGTCACCTGTGTTAAAGTAGGCATCTCCCTTCACGAACACATCTCTCATCAGCTTCTTTTCAGTCAGCTGCTTGCTTCCAGCATAGCCAAAGAATGGGCTAATGGCGCTCACCTTGGACAGTAGAAGCCCTGTCTCACCTTAAAAGAAAATACCACAGAAATTCAATACAAAGTACTTCTTACATGAAATAAATTTCTCAAAACTCAAAGTCAACTCAAAACATTATATATATATAAAAAATCATTTGTGGAAATGTTGCACCTTACCCCTCTCCACTCGCTGACAGAAACCATATGGATTTTTCACTGGTTCATCTTTCACCATATTATACTTTATCAGATCATACTTGAACAGGAGCTACATAAGAAAATAAGATAAATATAAGTTAAATATAAGATATTTTTCACAGCAGATATTTTGACACTAACCACAAAGCAGAGCAGCCTTTATTAAAGAAGCTATATGTAAGAAATCTAAAACAAATAGTTGTAAAATCCTCCTAATATGTCACAGAGACTAAGGATTAATGTTAATATAACATACTGATCTCACCGACAACAACAGTTGTCAACAGAATATTCACATTTAAAAATATTTTTTACGGTCTGCAAATCATGTTTATATTTTGAATTTGTGTTTTGGCCTGTTGCACCACCCACCGCCGTCTACCAGTCACGCAGTCAGTGGAGTCTCAGCATCAGTTACAGTTACGACTGAGCTAAAATGGCTGACAGTGCGACTAAACCCAAACAACCTCGTTATGATTCCCAAAAACGCCAAGACAAAACTCGAGGCAAAGCGAGGGTCAATATAGGAGATGCTTTTGAACGGTGGAGACGGTTGAAAGCGGAGAAGAATTTGAAATCGGATGTCGAAGTGGCTACTCTTCTCCTTGACAGGTAAGCTTTAGCCAAAGTTGGCTAACTAGCATCATAGCTAGACGGGGATGGACATTTCGAATACTTTCAACTGTTATTTTCGATCATACATTGTAGCCCATGTGCAGGCGGGTCATCGACCCGACTGATTTTTTTGAGAAACAAACGTTAGCAGCACGGCAAGCAGCATTAGCAGTGTCCCAGTACATAGCATTAGCGGCCAGCTCCTCCTCAGCTGTATCCCCGCAGCAGCGTTAGCAGCAGAGAAGCCGGACTTGCTCGAACGGGCCGCTGGAAAACCGAAGATCAAAGACGTGGCGACGCGGCCCAGCCACGGCAGCCGCCCGTGGGCAAACAAATCATGCCCAATTTCCACCAGATGCGTGTTGGTTGTGTCTGCACTCCGGCACGGCAGCGGAGCCGATAGGATTCAGTTCTAGTCAACGTGCGTGTTTCCACCGGCTGCGGCTGTGCTGCTTTCTGGCTCCGTCTCAGCTGCGGCACTCCGAAGCCCTCCGCAACAGATACGCAGGACTTCTATTTTTGCTGGACGCCGGAGCACAACGCAGCAATTCAGCACAGAGCAGCAACCTCGAATCTGTAGGGGAGGGGGGGCGGACACGACTCGCGGCAGTATTTTGAATTTGAGTGCAATAACCGTTTTGGCCACATTCTTACATACAGCACCTTTAAAATGATCGATTACAGCTGTGCCTTTACTGCTATAGCATGTCAAAATGACTGCTGTGAAAAATATCTGAGCAATTGTAACACTCTTGAAACTAGAATTACCACCCCTGCACCAATCAAGTTTCCATGTCTGTGAAGACATGGATGCTTCAAACACATCTTCCCCCCGATAGCACAGAAGATCTATACAATCAGCACAGTTTCAAGGTGGACGCCCAAGATGAGTGTCACCCATTGAGCATCTAACTCTTCTCTCTTCTCTCTTCTCTATCAAATGTCTCCCCTTCTGTTCCTGGGATATGACGTTGAGTAATGGCCAGAAAAGTGTTTTATGCAGAACATTATGATGTCACAGTGAAGCTGACCTTTGACCTTTTGTAAATAAAATGTCATCACTTCATTATTGTATCCTATTAGACATTTGTATGACGTTTTGTCATAATTAGCATATAAAGTTATGGCCAAAAACATATTTTGTGAGGTCACAGTGACCTTGACCTTTGACCACAAATTCTAATCTGTTTATTCTTGAAGAATACCTATTGTGCTTATTTTCAAGGTTATATTTGTAATATTGGGGTCAAGTGGTATAGATGCTAGTTGATGCTAGGTGCTGTAATGTTCAAAAAACACATTATTTGTCTTATACTGCCCACTGCTGCAGCACCTGTGTCTGAAACAGTGTTTGGGCTTGTGTCCCGCCTCTACAGCAGCCCAGTCTGCTCTGAGGCTACATGAGCTAGTAAACACACAGCTGTGGCTAAGCTAACAACAACAGCCAATCACCCTCTTCAATTTGAGTGAAGAAACAGGAGCCGATAGACTCTGAAGACTGGAGCAGGATGTTTCACAGTGGTAAGCTTTTATTTCGTAGCTGTCTTATATTTCAGCTGTTACATAATAACTGTAACTTATCTGACATTATGGTTACAATTGTATGTCCTCTGACTGAAGTTGAAAATGTCTGCTGCAGAGTACAAAAGGTTTCTAACAATATAGTCAATTACTACATTATGTGGAAACACCAACACTAGCACTCACCTGTCATATGCAGTGGTGAAAAGCACAACTCCTTTTTTTTTTAATCTAAGCAGGCTCATCTAAGATCAAACTAATGTAGCTTGCATTGGCCAAAAGTTATTATAAATTTGGCTACTACCACACAAGCTTTAAGTCATGAATTCAGCAATTTTACCACAGCAGATTGAGATGACAGATTTCTGTATTATACAGAAACAAATGAATGAAAATTACAAGTATATTCAGATGTCTTAGCTGTCATGTTTACTGTAACCATTCAACTAAAATGTAGCTGCATTTTATAATCATCTTCACCTTATGTTTGTGATCTACAATATGTACATTGTACCAATTTATCAGTTTCTCCACATCATTTATATGAAATCAAAGTTTCATAGTACACCCACATGTTGCTTTCTGGATCAGTATTTGTTCTATGCAGTGATGTTGTCTCCTGAGTCTTTATTTGCTTACTTCAAAACAGTATGTCTTGTCTCTTTTTTACTTATTAGGTTTTGGGGTAATGAACCAGGTTCCAGTTCATCCTACATGTTTGATACACCATCCAGGCCTAGAGCCTAACTGCTCGAATCCTTACACCCTGCAGAACATCCACAACATGTACAGGTCTGACTATGGACCCTTAAGACATAGAACTGAAGAAAAGTACATTTTTATGACATATAAAGAGATACAACTGCGTAAACTCGATTCTGAACATTATGGTTTCATTATACCAAAAAACCCACTGATAAAGAAATGACAATAGTATTTTGTCAAAATTCCTTTATTTTTTAGCACATGTAAACAATGAAAACTACAAAAAACTCTGTAAATAACATACGATAGATAAATGCAAAAAATATAAACACAGCAGCATTTTATCTGCAACACTAAACCAAAAGCTGCCAGAGCTGCAAAACGGCTGAATTCGCTCTAGCAGCACTGCTGGTAAAATATTTGTGGCAGCGAAAGCAGCTCAAGTTGCTCACACATAGCCTGTGTTGCGTTCAGGCGTTGTCACGTAAATAACAAATTCCAGCACTTGAATAGGCTGTAGCACAACACAGCAGCATGTCAAGTGGGCCGAACCCGTACCGAATATGAGCAAAGGTTTTTGATTTGTTACTCCCCCCCAAAGCTGTAAACCTAGGGGAAACACTGTCATTGGTTTGCGTTCGAGTGCCTACAGTGCGATTAGTTAAACTGGTGGTAAGGAGAGCAAATTAATTGCATTCCCACTAATAACATGCGTTCCAGAACACAAAGAAATTGTGTAAGTAAGTGCACTTGTCCACACCTGTGTATCGATTCAACATGGAAGAAGACACTGCAGCCGTGTGGTACCTGCGTGGATGTAGCCGCCGTCGGCTCTGGGTTCACGATATCCTCCGGGGCTGCGAACAGCATGGGGAATAACATCGGCTGGTGCGGGAGCTGCAGCTGGATGGGGAGAGGTTCCAGCGCTACTTCAGGCTGAACATAGATCCGTTGGACAGCTTACTGCTTGTTTTGAAGTAGGAACGAATGTGTAGTAGGAACTAAAAGTTTCAGAGGATGCTCTCTGGGTTCCACACAAGTGATGGACATCTACATTCCGATTGGTTGCTGGTCATTTGCAGTTCAAACGTGTCATAGCTAATTTGCATAAAGTTAACCAGTCTTCACCTTTCTTTTGCAGCTCAAAATGCCTCTAGTCGCCATATGTCCATTGAAAATTAATTAGACCTGTCGCCTTTGCAGCTCTGGCAGCTTTTGGTGTGAACTTACAGTAATAGTGTTCAATTCTTTCCATTCAGGTGTCTAACCTGTCCTGTACTCAGGATATGCCAGGAGTTTCCTGTTCTGGCTGGTCACTGTGTTGGCCTCAAGCTGCCCCTTCGCTTAAGTCAGAGACGTGTAAGGCAACCACTTCCTCCTTTTAGAGTCTCTCATACTGGGATGCTACGTCCTTTGGGGATTTTATGCATCTCCTCAGCAAATGGCACTGGATTCTCAAACACCTCCACAAAGACGAGCCTGATCAGGTCATCTACAGTCTGTAAAATATTGCATTTAAATATTGATTTCCTTGCTCTTTTAAATTAAGTGCTTCCCTGAATCCAACTTTCTTGTATATATTTCAAGTGTTGCCATAACTCTTTATTTTTTATCTCATGTTATTGTGTTGGTAATTAAAATACAAATTATGTACAAATTACTGTATGTAGGGTCTGCTTTTATAGCCTTTGCTGAGGGTAAAACAAAAGTAAAATAATACATTTTTGCTTTACTTTTCCAACATTTTTATAAAAACTCTAAAACGCTAATAGCTCATAGGAACATATTCAAAAAGATGACACATATGAAATCTCAGATTCCTCTGTAATAACAGCATGGCCAGGGTTAGAGAGTCATGAGGGTCTGCTAGCTGTTTAAGTTTCTCCCTCTTTCTCCTCCTACTCCATGAGGTTGCATACTTGGTTTGAACCTATGCCCTTTATAGGTGTTAATGACAGCTGAAAGTCCAAATGAAAGAAAATATGTGTGTGTGTGTGTGTGTGTGTGTGTGTGTGTGTACATACATATATATATACATAAATAAATTTGTTTCTGCTAACATCATAACAGTCAGTGCGCATGCGCCGCGGTGTATGCAGCCTGTTCCAGTCGCTCCTGCTTACTTTAACTTTGTTTTCTACTTTTTTTCCTCTCTTCTTTATCTTACTTGTTCTGTTTTTACTTTAGTTATTTATTAAGCTACGTCCTCTCTAATCATGCTTGTGTTGAGAGTTTTTGTTGTTTTGCTTGTGGTGGAATCGCTCCTTTTACTCTGCCACTCGACCGTCGCTCAGCAACACCGCATTGTTTACTCCAGGGATCAGC
>NC_065514.1:38286103-38287276 GCF_006386435.1 Epinephelus moara
TTATTTCATTGTCTATTTTAGTATTTTATTTATATCTTCATCTTTATCTCTTGTTTCCATTCATGCTGTATTTCTATTTCTACTTTGCACGGAGCATTGGAACAAAAACAATTTCCCCCCGGGGATTAATAAAGTATTCTGAATCTGAATGTGAATCTGAACAAAGTCAAAGGCATGTGATAATGTGAGGCAGAAATATATATCCTGAAGCTTTTGGGAAAGCATTTCAATACTGTTAAATATTTCCAGGTACTGTATCTCAAACACAAAAACACATATAATTTCTGTGCTACGTACATCTGCTTCTCAGGCTGCTCCCTCAGAGTAGCCCTATACAGCTGTGTGCTGATCACTACCATCTTTTGAGATGCCACAGACTGTGTGCCCACTGAGACGGTTTGTGGAGAGTCTGTTTGGCATCCTATATCCTGGAATCTAGCTGTAGTGAAAAGGTGTTGGGCACCAGGGCTCTGCTGTGATGTACTCTGAAAGGCAAAGGAAAAATAAGTAACTTAAACTGATATTGCACCAGATGAAAACAGTCAACATCTAAAATGCTAAACAGTGTTGTCCCCTGTAAAATCAGCAGACCACACATACATATTCAAACACATGTAGAGACATACACACAACATCCTTTCATCACATAAATACCTCCCTAGCTGTATATGTAGCAGGTTTTGTAACACGCCACGGAATCACCACAACACCACAGCTCTTTCTGGATTTGTTTTACTGAGTGATGTGACAGGGACTGCATCAATTCACATCCTCCTCTCGAACTACTGTAAAGGATGAATAAAATAAAAATGTAAAGCAAATGACAAAAATAAAATAAATATGCCCTGTTTCACATGCATAACTCATCACAGAGTAAACATGATGACCTTATGTGTACTCACACACACACACACACACACACACACACACACACACACACACATATATATAACATTGGAATAGTAGAATTGCACTTATAGGGCTCTAGTTTCGCAGACCGGGTGAGGCGGGGGCGCAGCGCACCTGCGCTTCGCCAACTGGGTGTGGCCAGGCGGATTTTGCAAGTTTGGCACACCGTGCGCCTGGCGCAGCTACTCCTCTTTCCCACCTCCGTCCCTCCTACCTGCGCAAGTCGGAAAGAGGGAGGAGAGAAGGCGTGAAGTGGGTTTTACA
>NC_065514.1:38287723-38293715 GCF_006386435.1 Epinephelus moara
GCGCCAAGCTGGATCTGTTGACACCTCCCCCTGCTGCGCCGCCACACCCATCTCAGCGCACCTCGGTCTGCCAAACTACCAAACTGAGCGCGCCTCGGGTTGCGCTGCTCAAAACTAGCTCTGCGCGGGGTTCGCCACCCTGCGCCACGCGTATGAGCCCATACATTCCTTTTATACAAATACCACTGGAGAACTACATTTCCCATAAGGCTTTCTGCCATGCATTTAACACTGGAACAGCATTTAGATGCAGGTTTGCTCCGCCGACATACCTGTCTCTTTCAGCTCCAAATAAAGAGAGAGAACTTCTCCTGCGCATGCGCCACAGCGCAGCTGGGGTGTTCACTGACAAAAATACAAAACATATTTTCATGAAAACAAAAGCACGTAAAATATTACTCTTCTTAATAGTACTGTAAACAATCTCACAACAATGTTATGACTGATCCAAATCCATTAAAGTACTTGAAATATATACACCCCTCCTCTCATTGTCTGCAAATAGAATTTACCAGTACACTGAACAGAGCTTAAAGTTAGCTGGATCAGAGCACATTATAACTCAGATTAACCACAGTGTTTAGTAATGATATTGTGAATGGCCTCCACGTATGAGCATGCATGAGTTGCAAGTAAAACAACACGTTGTACATCTTCCATAAAACGTATATTCAAAGCCAATTCACAATCAAATTCCTAGTAAAGCCACACATTTTTACAAATAATTGTCTTACTTAGACCCTAGGTCTGACTGCTGCCGTGTTGTCAGCTAATTGTTTGAGCTAGCAGCAGTTAGCTGCTTAGATCAGACATTACACACATAAATGTTGAAACTTTTGTCAATATGGAAATGCTGCACATCTTAGTTCTGTTAGATTCTCCACAATTCAATCATTAAATTCATCTTACTGACACCACCCAGCTGGCAGTGTAACTTACTGTAAGCCGAGTAGCAAAAGCATTTCAAAAAACAGTATCTTTGGTTAGCCAGTAAGCCATCACCTCTAGCTATTGCTGCATAAACACAAATAAAAAGGAAGACATAATAGGTCCCCTTCAAAAGCCGATTCACAATCAAAGTCGGAGTTCTGCCACACATTTTGACACATAAATGCAGGTCTTAATTCAACCCCAGGTCTGACTGCTGCTGTGCTGTCGGCTAACTGAGCTAGCGTTAGTTAGCTGCTTAGATCAGGCATCATATAAATGTTGAAACTTTTGCCAATATGGAGATGCTGCAAATGCATCAGATGCTCTTTTAGATTGTCCACAATTCAATCATTAAATTAATCTTACTGAGACCACCCAGCTGGCAGTGTAACTTCCTTTAAGCTGACTGGCACAATCATTTTAAAACAATAACTTTGGTTAGCCAGTTAGGGTGATCATGTCCCAATAAACCAAATGTGGGACAAGGAGTAGGTTTGTGAAGGACAATGTGGGACGCCCGCCCCCAGCGCGAAGTTTAGTCATCAGAGACTAAATAGGCTACATTCATCATAAACTATACAGAGTCTACTGTATATTAACATTGGACTTTTTTAATTATTGAAGTATTTAGCAACACAGAGACTTGTGGTCAGTGGGATGTGAGGATTCTTAACATCTGTAGCCTACACATGGAGCTTGCATGCATGCATACAACTTCTTCTCACTGAGGGTGAATGCAAGCGCGGGTGACAAACAATCATGCAGGACATGGTCTCAATTTGCCTGACGCATGAAAAGAGACAGAAATGCTGTGCAGTCCCGTGCAATGCGGGATGTCTGGTCACCCTATAGCCAGTTAGCCTGAGGCCTACAGCTAAGCACTGGGTGTACAACAACACTTAGTAGCAACACTTAACGTTACCTTTCTGGAAATTTTACACTTTTCTTTGTTTAGGTTTAAATGCTATTAATAAGCTGATGGCACACTAAAATGTTAGTGAATTCCACCAGAAATAAAAACTCATGAAACCAGAAATACCTTTCTCATATGATTCTAAGAAAACTCTGACCTCGGAGTTTTCTCCTGTCCTGTCTGTCTTCCCCACGTGGAGGCCTCCGACTGACGTAACCGCTTGCGTAACACCGACTGGCGAAGTTAACACGGTACAACAAGAAGTAAATTCTTCAGTGCAATACAGTTGAGCTAGCCCTGAGATGACTCCGGTGTTGAGCTAACGGGGGTTAACACTACATAGAGCAGACAGGGAGGCTGCATCATCTGGTAAGCTCTGTGGTGGCAGTGTGGCAATATACACAACACAACAATTCACGGTGCTGTGATGTTAAGAAGATCTCCCAGTTCTGCTCTCAGAATGTGGAGTTTTTGACTGTGAAATGTCAACCCTTTTCATCTTACTATTGCACTATGTTCGTTCTTATACTATGTTGCACAAATTGTTTTTAAATGTTTTGTTTCTTTTTGCTTGGGGTGTGCGAAATGTCATTTTGTTTGTGTGCTGTGCATTAAAATGACAAATGAAGTTCAGTTCAGTTCATAACGTTATATATGACAACACAGCATCCAGTTGCTAATGGCTAATGTTAGCCTACTGTAGCATAGCCTCTGAAACATTAACGTTATCTTCCTTGTACGTTTCCACTTACTAGTAACGTTAACGCTACTATCTAATGTTAGCAATGTAACCTTATCCTAAAACTCATCAGTCATCACTGACTCCGGTTGAGTTTTAAAACTCCGGAGTTGCGTTTGACTGTCTTGGTTGTAACACTACACTCGCTCTCCTCTTCCATGTATCTAATGTTACCTTGCCAACGCCTACGTCTATCATAGACGTAATGAGGACGTAATGGAGGAGGGGGGAGTAGGCCTTTGGAAGGAGGTGGAGTTGCAGGAGGGGGATGGGACTTTGTGGATGTTCAAATTTTTGAACAAAGTGCTGTGTGAAATGCAAGAAAGGTAAAAGTTGCTTTAACGTTTGCTCCTACAGCCATCTGCTCCATACTTCAACACTCAGTAGCAGCTTCCTTATCTGTTTTTACACAACAAATTCACAACTCATAAAGCATACTTACATATAGTGATCCCGAATCTCCAGATTTGCCCAACAAAGTGGGAACTGCCCGTCTTTCAGGAGTAACTGGTGTGACAATCCAGCTGTAAGCTATTGCCAGTCTGTGAAGCGGTCCTCAGGAAAATGGAACAAACACAATAACATGTCCGAGTTGTATTGCTGAGGAATAGTATTGAAAATAAACCACTTTCTCTTTGTTTCTTCCTCTTTTGGCAGTCCAAACAAGGGTAATTTGTGGTCATACAACACAGGGAGAGACAGACAAACACAATGTCTTTTCATCACATAAAAAAGCATTATAGGTCCTCTTTAAGTCCAAGTGAACCTTTGTGTCAAATTAAAAGAAATTCCCTTGAGGTGTTCTTCAGATATTGCATTCACGAGAATGACACAGATGCAAGGTCACAGTGACCTTGACCTTTGACCACCAAAATCCAATCAGTTCATTGTTTAGTCCAAGTGAACATTTGTGCCGAATTTGAGGAGATTCCCTCAAGCTGTTCTTGAGATATCACGTTCACAAAAATGAGACCGACAAGATCACACATGACCTTGATCTTTAAACAACAAAATCTAAGCAATTCATGATTGAGACAAAGTGAATTTTTGTGCCAAATTTGAAGAAATTGCTTCATGCAAGGTCACAGTGACCTTGACCTTTGACCCATGACCACCAAAAACTAATTAGTTTATTGTCGAGTCCAATTGAACATTTGTGCCAAATTGGAAAGAAGGACACTGAACAAACTGTTATCCATCATGGATAATCCTGACCACCTTCTTCACCACATACTAGTCAGACAGTGGAGCTCTTTCTCCAACAGACTGATACAGCTTCACTGTCACAAGGACCGATAAAGGAAATCATTCCTTCCCCAAGTCATGGTGCTATATAATACCTCACCTCTGTCTGACAGGAAGCACTCAGAGCTCTGTACAGTCTGTCCTCTATAGCTTGATAGTTATACCAACCATTTGTTTGCACTGCTGGTCATAATGAATTGCACACTTAAGCTATTTTGCACTTTTTTACAACCTCTACTTCACTTCTCACAGTGTTGTGTATATAATTGATCTTTTTTTACTCCTGCAGTTTTTCATATTTTTATTTTATTCCTGTTTATTTCTCTTGTATATTTTAAATTTTAGTACTACTTATTTTTGTATATATTTTATATTTCTATATTCTAATGTCCACATACTGTTTGATTACTTGCTACTATAACACAAGAATTTTAAACATGAACACTCTGACAACTTAATCCAAAAGTAACTTTTTACTATACGTTACAAAACTGAAAATAAGGACATGTGTTAACTGTTGTTTCATAACTTCACTTTTATAACTATATTTTATAACGGTTTGTGGGTCAGCAGGAAAAGCAGCTGGACAGACCTTAGAATAGCTGAGGTCAGAGATTAGTGCTAATTACATGTAGCCACTCTTTTGTAACTCCTCCGATTAACAACTCCACAGACAAGCATTAGTGAAGCTAATACCTACCATAGCCCCAGGAAAGCCACTTCACTGGTCATCCTCCCTAACTGTCTCAACAGACTTACAACTTAATCACTAGAAATAATTATTCAGGGTCTTTACTCAAGGTCTTTCCAAGTTTCAGCAGCATAAAAATGTTGTGATGTCACATCGTTTTCATGAAAGGTTGCTGTTATTTTATTAACCACAAGATATCACTTAGTATTCCTCTACAATTCGTTGTAATTATAATAAATCATATGAGAATACATTATATCTAATGCATTGCATACAATTGCTATATTGACCACCAAATGGACAAAATAAGCATAGCTTTTGTGTGGTAGTACATTATATTTTGATTTTGGCATAAGTAGAAAGTTAGTAATTTTTTTCTGTGATATGCATACTTAATGAGGATTAGATACAGATGATTAACAATAGAAATGGTATTCATTGTTCATTTGTGATGTTTTTAAGTCTGCTAAGCTTGTCTTGAAAGCCTAGAAAAGAGAACAAGATGGATGATTTAATAAATCGTTACTTTATTTACTCTTGTAGGTTACTTGTAGATTTCTTTCATAATTCATGGAAGTCTGAAAACTTGGAGTAACATATGTGAATTATTCTCAATTTTTGGACTTTGTATCTCCCTGAGTCAATCTCAACAAAAATGAGGATGTTAAGTTCTGATGGAGTACACTTGCTGCCTCCTGGATAACACATGACCTAACAGAGCTCCTCTAAGCTGTTTACCCCTCCCCCCACCACTCACTACAGTTTACTGGGCTCATCATGTGCACACATTTAGTGGTTATAGTCAAGTCTTGCACACTACCTCTGCTACAGGATGTGCCGGATTAGCAATGCAAGGAGAATGAATGTGGGTTGTATATGTACGCACCCCGTTAACTAATCATACAACTGTGTTGCCAGGTTGCCTGGGTTCAAAATAGATTTACGCAATGCACAGAGGCAACAGGTCATTTGGACATTTGGGACATGCTGGCAGCTGAGAAAGTGGTTTTAGTGGTACTGAGTAACTTATATTAATCTAACTCTGGATGAATGCATGACCAAAAAATCTTGTTTGCTACTGTTATTTAAAGGAGCAATAAGCGAAATTCATCATTTCTAGATTGAAGGAATTAAAAAATTGCTATGTAGTGGGATGGCTTAGGTCAATATATCACAACAATCGTTCATTTTGTGATGAAAGCACAAAATTTGGTACATGTGTTGGTGGATATATTTCAAACAAATCTGGATATTGGGGCATCGCAAAAACGCACCCTAGTTGCCGTAGCAACCATTTATTAAATAAAATTAATCAAAATATTTAAATGATTCATTACAAGATTTAAAAAATGTAAATATGTATTAAATTAAGAAAAATACAGTTAGACACACTCACAGTTCACATTAAATTAAGAACAAGTGCAAATTCGCAATAGCTGCGACCTCATACATGCATGCATCCACACAACATGCA
>NC_065514.1:38293899-38295242 GCF_006386435.1 Epinephelus moara
ATTTATGAAATTCCAATATCTGTTGTGGAGAGAATTGAAAGGTCGGTTTGCTCCTATATTAGGAAGTGGTTGGGTGCTCCTAGGTGCCTAAGTAGTGTTGCATCGTATGGAAAAGGGATACTTCAGCTGCCAGTATCTAGTTTAACAGAGGAATTTAAATGTACCAAAGTCAGGACAGAGCTCTTGTTATCTGGGAGTAAGGACGTGGTATTAGGAGTGTGGTTCCAAATCCAACCAAGGGGAGGAAGTGGAACCCAAGATCGGCAGTTCAGGAGGCAGAGGCAGCTCTTAGGCATGCAGAGATTGTAGGTAATGTTCAGTTTGGCCGGGGAGGCCTGGGGCTTGGCTCAGGCAAACTGGTATGGAATAAAGCAGGTCTCAAAGACAAAAGAAAGCTGGTGGTGGAACAGATACGTAGTCAGGAGGAGATATTAAGGGAGAGAAATACAGAAGGGATAAGTTAGTAAGGAGGCAAGGGTGTAGTCGCCTAGAAGGTGCTTGTGATTGGGAAATGCAAGTAAATTTAGGGGGAAAGCTTGTTGTTCCCCAGGAAATAGTTTGTACCAAGCAGAGGCCTGACATAGTGTTGTAGTCAGTGAGTCAACGGATAGTTTATTTCATTGAGCTGACAGTTCCTTGGGAAGACTCAGTGGAAGAAGCCTATGAAAGAAAAATGCTTAGATATGCAGACTTAGCAGAAGCTGAGCAGCGAGGATGGAAAACTAGGATTTGTCCAGTGGAAGTGGGGTGTAGGGGATTCATAGCAAGATCAGCTGTCTCGCTCCTGGGGGAACTCGGAGTGCGGGGACAGAGTTTGAGGAAGACAGTGAAGGAAATGTCAGATGAAGCAGCCATCTATAAGAGAAGAAACAATGTCAGTTGGGGGCCAGCAGGGGGAACTACTAAGCAGGGTACATAACTCATTGAGATCTGGTGGAGAGATCCACCAATCAGTCCTCTCAGGAGAAAATCCAGGAAGAGGAAGGTTATTTAAGTGTGGGAGTGGCCTATTTGAATCCCTTTTGTTTGAGACCATGCTGCAAGGTGAGTGTGTTTGCTGATCACGTGAGTTTATTTATCTCTTTTAACTTAAGCTTATATTGGAGTTATGCTATGTAGTAGAGCCCTGCGCGGGACTGTTTTCTTCATCCCGCTCCTGCCCGCTCCCGCTGAATTTCTGACCATTACTGCCCGCAACCGCAACATGTGTGTTACACTCCTGCCCACTCCCGCAATGTGTATGTCCACTCCCGCCCGCTCCAGCAAAACTCTGAGAATTTATGCCCGCACAATAATAGAGATGCATTGATTTTGTGTCTTCTCCCTTCCCGCAGGAGAAAACA
>NC_065514.1:38296932-38304462 GCF_006386435.1 Epinephelus moara
AGGCCGTAAACTGTGAATGAGAAGCTAATAAAACGTTTTAAAAAGCTCATGTTCTGTTCTATTACATTTTAATAAAGCTTTTTCCACTTTAATATGCCTCTAAATTATATTTGTGGCACTAAAAACATGAAACAGCAGCTAGAGGATAGACAAAGCATTCCATGCCAGTAACCACTGGCAGCCATTTTTGAAAATGGCTGCCACAGTCCTCAGAATTAAAATTTGCGATGCCCCAATATCCAGATTCATACAACATATATTCAGCAATGAGTGTACCAAATTTGGTGCTTTCATCACAAAATGAACGATAGTTTAGCTATGCCGCCCCACTAATGTGAAGAACTAGAGGTGTAATTTCATCTGGAGCATAGCATGACCTCACACACCCTCTCTCTGTGTTGATCTCCAGCCCCTTGTTTACAAGCCGGTCCGGCTGCACGTTCATGTACGTTCATGTAAACCCCCCCCCCCTCGGAGCCCTTGGCCCTCCCTCCCTATAAAAGGCTACAGCCAGTGAGCAATGGCAGCGCGTATTTTCGAAGTGAAATGGCAGAGAGCGGAACAAAACATCCACCTGAAGATGACCAGGATCTGACATTACCCCTTAAAGGGAAATTTCGGTTTATTTCAACCCGTCTCCTATCGTCCTAAATTTGTTTCAAGTCACTAGTGACATAGGAATAATAGTTAGCATGTTAGCCGTTAGCCTAGATACAGCCGTAGCGTCAGACCTGTTAAAACGTAATTGAACGGGCATCCTTTCAAGTGCAAAGTTAGTCCACTAAACAAGCTTTTTTTCCACAAAGACCACCTCATATCGTTAGGATAAACGTCAGAGAACATATAGAAAACGACATGTAAACGTGTTGTCTTACCTTACTGGTGTGGTGCCATGTTTGTTGTTTACCATTTAACTAAGGCTGCAACCAGGCCCATTCCTTGCAACAGAGGTATTCCTCTTCTGTGGGCATTGGGGTACAGCATTCACAGGTAACGTTACACCACCAATCCCCAGAGCTAAAGCCTTCCAGCAGCCATTCCTCCTCTGTCGTCCTCTAACGTTACCTGTTGTGCCTCTCAAACGAGAGGCGAAACAATTACGCTTTTTGCCCCTTTAAGATTATAATTATTTTATTTATTTTTTTAATTTTATATACTTTATTAATCCCCCCTGAGGGGAAATTCAATTTTTTCATTCTTTTTGTCATTAACACACAGGTATAATAATAATAATTATGATGATGATGATGATGATGATGATGACGATGATTATTAATATTATTATTATTAGGCTTTTTGCCTTTATTTGACAGGACAGCCTAACACTCCTTTTCCAGTACCATTTTTGGCAAAGTCAAACCATTCCACGCCGATCTCTCTTTCCATTATCAATTAAGGCACACCGAGCTGCGCCACACCGAGTTGCTCCAGAAATTGACCAAAAGCCGGCCGCTCACCCCCTAGCTCACCCCGGCCGCTCACCCCCTAGTAGTGCCCCTTCTTACCCTAAAACATGCTTGTGTGTTGCGACACTCAACTCACATCTGTCCGCACAGGAGACCAGAGAGAAAGGCATTTTTAAGTCTCTGTGTTTAGCTCTCAGTATGTTCATAGATTCTAACTGAAGCTCTGTGGTTTGAAGTTTAGTTTCTATCCTCCATCCTGTTTTTACTTTAGATATCTGCTTTATTTTATTGTTTCATGTTCGCTTTTAGCTGTATAGGAGTCATGTTAAGTTACTGCTGATAAAACCCAACATTTTTGTATTTTGCTGCTTCATAATAAAAGCTATTACATAACAAAATAACAGGGGACTTTTGCTGTGAAAAATCTAAAGGAAAATAAATGTGTTTATTACCAAATTAGCAGCTTTTCTTTAGTAAGAACAAAGGAAGGAAACATAAAAGCATAAACGGCCACAGTAGATCTTGATGAGGAGCTGCAGACAGGCAATATAATGAGGGACTTTAACCATGGATAAGCCCACTGCTTTTAAACATCACTTAAGACAAGTTGTAATCACTTTAACACACACTCTCAAGCTGGTAATGGGGACCAAATCCCTGCTGCGCTCAGCTGACTGGCCAAGTTAAACCATACCAAGCCAAGCCAGCACAAGTGAAGAAAAGGGTTATAAAAGTGACAGGACAGAGGGAGAGAAAGGGGATGACAAACAGCAAAGGGCCACAGGTTGGAAACCAACCCAGGCTGCTGTGGTAAAGATAAGCCTTAGTATATAGACGCCTGCTCTACCAGTTGAGCTACTGGGTGCCTTTTGCTGCTGTTATTTATTAGTATTCTACACTTCAAGGTCAGTGGCTGCTACACTTCAAGGTCAGTGGCTAGACATAAGAGTTTTAAAGTTTTTTATAAGTGTGTTTAGTTTGAGACCCTACGATGTGGGAATAGACCCACACTCACAATATCACGTGTGGGAAAGTGTGGGAAAACAACAATACCCAGTAAAGCCTTTGGCAATATAGGCAGATGGCACAAATTTGATGCCAAGTGGGGATGATTGTCTGTCTACCTTTTACAGAAAAACCTGAAATTCAACGCCTCAGGGCCCACAAGCCACAGGATATTTTATAAAAAACTGCTGGTAAAAATAATAGCAGATTTAACGTGGAGTGGTACTTTAGGAAAAAATGGCTAACTGCTAGCTTGTCAGAGAGGACACTTAGAAGACATGCTGTGTTTCAAATCGCGTACTTTTGTACTTACACTTAATATTTTGAGTGCATAAGTGCGTTTACACTGAGAAGTATGGAAAAATGCAGTGCACAATTAGTACCCGGATGGTGCACTCAAAACGGTCAAGAAGTTGAGTGTGGAACTATGGACACTTCTCGCCCTCAATGGTCACCATCTTGGCTGCTTGGTGGAAGGGGAGGGACCATTTTTCAAACTGGAAATGGTGGCCGAGGACTGTGCGACCGTGAATGTCTCTGCATTGTACAAATGTAACACATGTAATACATGTGTTTTTTGCACTAAGCACCACTATACTGTTGTCGGATATAAGCCAGCAGTACGTTTATTGGGTTAATTTAGCAGTCTGTAATGATTTGGTACTGTGAACGACAACGCGAATGCTAGTTTGCTAACTAGCTAACAGCTGCACATTTTGACGTCGTCATTTCCGGTAAGTGCACAACGGCTGTGTTTGGTTTGAGACAACACTACCCTGTCGAAATTCACTCACTACAGCAATAAGTACAAAGTGCACATAGTATACTACATGGAAGTGTACTAACGGAAGTATGTGATTTGAGACAAACAGTGTAATTTGGAGGGGATGGTACCTGATCAAGAACAGGCTTTCAGGATCTCAAGCATCTTTTTGAGAGAATTACCAAACATAAAAGCAGCAGGCTGAGGCAGTAAATCTGGGCAAACTAATCCGGTTGACAGCGCGTACAAATGGGGAATTGAGCGGTATAACAGCAAGTTCAGAAGTGCTTCGCAATTATTGGTTGTGTTAAATTGAGCTAGTTGTTGCCCCACCATTTCTTTCCACCTACAAACATTACTGATAACGCATACAGTGACACGCAAAACCCTGGCCAAAATTTCTTTTACTATGAATAGTTAGGTGAATAGAAGATGTACTGATCTCCAAAAGGCATGCAGTTAAGGATAAAACATGCCTTTCAACATTCAAACAAGAGTAGAGTATTACTTTTGTTTTGTACAATTTGAGAGTGAAAAAAAAGAAAGGAGCACCATGAAATGTCTGGGCACCCCAAGACATTTGAGCTCTCAGCCAACCTTTACAGAGTCTCAGATTTTAATTAGCTTGTTAGGGCTCTGGCTTGTTCATGGTCATCACTGAGAAAGGCCAGGTGACTCCTCCTGAAAACTTGTCCCAACAATCAGCAGCCAAGAGCTCCTCCAAACAGCTGCCTAGCATTCTATAAACTAAAATAACATGCCCACAAAGCAGGTAAAGGCTATAAGATGATGTTTTGTAACTGTGTAAAAAAGTTTTGTATGAATGCATTCAAATCCGTGAATGTGTAAAAAATATCTGAACAAATACATTTAACTTTTGAATCCGTACAGAGATCTGTAGCTGTGCATGACATTTTGTGAACAAATGAAAAAGATTTGCACAATTCTGAAAATATTTTGCACTTATGGATCAAAGTTTTACAGTTAAAAAAATATTTTACAGTTATGCATCAAATTTTCACAAGTACAAAAAAGTTTTACAGATACGCATAAAATTTTCAGAAGTACAAAAACGTTTTACAGATACACATCAAATTTTCACAAGTACAAAAATGTTACAGTGCACCGAGTCCACATTTACGGATCAGACCTACAGGTAGAAATCAGAGCTACAAGTTCAAGTCAGTACAAGTAGTTTCAACTGTCATTTGACGCATTTGAAGGAATAGCCAATCAGGACGAAGAGATTAACATATCATTTGACTATCCAATCAGGAATATAGCTTTACTATCCAATCACGGAGCTCGGGGTCGGGCCGTCTTTCCGACAAGAGGAAGAAGAACAGTAATAGTAAGTTAATGCATATAATAATAATTATTGTAGATAGATAGATAGATAGATAGATAGATATGTAACCCCAGTCCCATGTAGCTAGTTAATACTAATGGGGGTGTTGTAGTACAGTGGGACAGGGCCTGAGTTCGACTAGAAATGGCGCTACACACCTGTGACAACTGTGGTAGTGATATACAATGACTTGGCGGTGCCTCCAATAACTTTTCTGAAGTAACCAAAAATGCTGGTACTATCCCTTTTAAACCCAATGAATAACTTCACTTGTAATTACCACACCAAATTTAGTAAAATAAACACTGGGCATTTATTAAAAGAAAAACAGGAATTGGCAATTTATAAATTATTTATCTGGCTCACTGTTGACCTTTAAATGGGTTACTGATGAAAATATTCACAGTTCACAATACCACTCCAGCAAAATAGACTCACTCTGATCACAAATGAACTCAAATAGAAAAAGCTGTATTGGTATAAAAAAAACTTAATCCAATGTCCACAGCCCACTCTCACACACACATTTACACAGGAATGAATTCTGACTGTTTTAGCTGTAAATACATTGACTGGTTTTAAACATTTTAATATTTTAATATACATATTTATACATTAACTTGTGCCCTGTTTAACAAACATTTTAAAGTATTCTTAGAGAAATGAAATAGAACACAAAACACATTTTAATGTCCTCATAGAAATTAATGAAATAGTAATCCCTTCATAGAAATGAATGAAATAATAGCCACAGGGCTACAGATAGATAGACCGCAAATTGATGTCGCTAAAAGTTTTGCATTTTAGCAATCAATAATATGTTTGTAACGTTAGCTAATGAAGATGTTAAGGGTGTGAGAATAAGTTAATGTTGTTGTGGTTGAATGGTAAAATCGCTAGTATTCTCTGGTAATCTCTTCACTATGTTAACAGGCTAATTTAGCAAAGTAACAAGAGGTAATGTTACATTGGTTTTGCTAAAAGAAATAAAAGTATGTGATATAACGACACTTCATTCATATTAACACTTGACTGCCGGTTTAGTGTTCGTACAAATGTATTGTGTGTGTGTTTGTCTTCATAACAGTTAGTTATTTTTCATTTTAACTACAGTCAGATTGCGTGTGTCAGTGTGTGTTGCAATGGATCCTCCAGGAGACATGCTGTCTGCTGAAGCACAGGTGGGTTTCTGTTCTTGTCATGCTAACCAAGCTGGTTCAGTAGCCATCTTATTTTAATAGCCCCCTTTATCATAAGCCATTTTCCCACATAGATAGCATAGTATTGCCACAGAGAAGTGCCTTCCAGGGATACTGCGCGGTCAAGCTATCCGTGGTCAAATTAGCTGCCCCTACATTTCGAGTGCACTCGTATTGTAAACATTATGGTAACTGTATTGAAACGGATCAGAAAGAGCAGATTGCCTCAATAAGTAACTTTTTCCTTTCTTCCCTTGTACACATTTCTCCTGGACAACTTGTCAGGCTCACAAACCTGTATATCAGCAGCTCAATGAAAATCTCCATTCCTGCTTAAATTTGCACTCATGTAGTATAATCTGATGTGTCAGGAAGAGAAATACATTACGGTGTTGTAATACACTTGTGTGTATGTTTAATTTTTTTATGATTTATTGTCTTTCCCCATGACAGAGCCTTTAACAAAGACGTATGAACTAACCAAACCCTATTTTTTTCTCCTTGTTTTTAGGTCCTTACTGACCCAGATGTTGACGGAGGGGGCAGTGATGACCTGTGACAGTAGAGAGAGTGGAATTCCGTTCCCCGAATTTGAGTCAAAGTTATGTAGGAAGAGAAGACAGCACTTTGGTCTCTGGCAACCCCATTTTACCTCTGGATTCACATGGCCAGTCTGTACTTGGAGATGCTGCAGTAGCAGCAGATAATATAAACTGCTTTCTACACTGCACAGTACTGTAGTGCCAGTCATGGTAACATTAATGTTAAAATGTAAAGCCTATAATGGTCTATGTTTATATGCAGAAATAACAAAGATGACATTAGTATTACAGTAATCCAGTTGTTGCCCATTTTGCATATTCATGTGAAACTGGAGTTTGACTTATTTCTTAAAAGAAAATTAGCAGAATATTCCTTTAACCTGGAGCTTTCCACACACACAAATTATTATTCATCTCCCCAGAGGAGGAGGACAATAATAATAATTCAAGGGCTCTGCTTGTACCGACTTGTACTTGCAGCTCTGATTTGCACCTGTGGGTCCGATCCGTAACTGTGGACTCAGTGCACTGTAAAACTTTTTTGTACTTGTGAAAATTTGATGTGTATCTGTAAAACTTTTTTGTACTTCTGAAAATTTGATGCGAATCTGTAAAAAATAATTTTAAGTGTAAAAAAAAAAAATTGTATGTGTAAAAAAACAAATTAACTGTAAAACTTTGATCCATAACTGCAAAATATTTTCAGAATTGTGCAAATCTTTTTCATTTGTTCACAAAATGTCATGCACAGCTACGGATCTCTGTACGGATTCAAAAGTTTAATGTATTTGTTCGGATATTTTTTACACATTAACGGATTTGAATGCATTCATACAAAACTTTTCCACACAGTTATGAAACATTTCCACACGGTTACAATACATATTAAACAAATTTGATTCCATAGGAACTGTGGGGCTCAAGTTGAGGTCTGTACAATCAAGAAAACTTTCTGAGAGAGCTGCGTATAGGCTTGCTAGATAGGCTAATCAAAACCCCTGTTTGACTTCAAAAGACCTGCAGGAAGATTTAGCAGACTCTGGAGTGGTGTGTACTGTTCTAATGTGCAGTGGTACCTGCACACATACACTGAACAAAAATATAAACGCAACACTTTTGTTTTTGCTCCCATTTTTAATGAGCTGAACTCAAAGATCTAAAACATTTTCTATATACACAAAAGACCATTTCTCACAAATATTGTTCACAAATCTGTCTAAAATCTGTGTTAGTGAGCACTTCTCCTTTGCCGAGATAATCCATCCCA
>NC_065514.1:38305486-38315472 GCF_006386435.1 Epinephelus moara
TGTGCAATATTCATGCTGTCTAATCAGCATCTTGATATGCCACACCTGTGAGGTGGGATGGATTATCTCGGCAAAGGAGAAGTGCTCACTAACACAGATTTTAGACAGATTTGTGAACAATATTTGTGAGAAATGGTCTTTTGTGTATATAGAAAATGATTTAGATCTTTGAGTTCAGCTCATTAAAAATGGGAGCAAAAACAAAAGTGTTGCGTTTATATTTTTGTTCAGTGTATAATCCTCTTGCAAGATTCAACAGAAGAAAACTTTCGCTGCATCCTTACAACAAAATGAAACATCAGAAGTTCGAACGTCTGAACAAGCCACATGCTTTCTGGAAACCAGTCATGTGGACTGATAAAGTTAAAATGGAACTATTTGGATGCAATGAGCAAAGGTACATTTGGAGAAGAAAGGGGTGTAGAATTTCATGAAAAGAACACCTGTCAAACTGTTTAACAGTTAACAGACTGAACAGTTTTGATCGTACTGTGTGTGGTGTGCTCCGATATTCTCAACACAGCACACCACACACATAACGATTCTGTCCCAGGAAAGATCTAGAATCTCATCCTCCAAGCCAGAAATCTCGCGTGATCAAACGTGATCTAACAAAGACGAAGAAGAAGTCGCGGGATATCCGGAAATCAGACGGAAGACAAAACATAGCAACAACCCCCAACAACCACAGACTGAGATAAACACAACACAAAACATGGAAGAGGACATACAGGAACAGGGAATGATGGTGGTCTTGGGACTATTGCTGACCAAAAAATCTCGAGCAAAAAAAAAAGAAAAGAATTTGGAATAAATTCTGGAGACAGCGTGAACACGGACTTTATAACCTACTGAGCGAGCTAGAGGTGAGTTGTTCTCAAATTAGGCTAATGGCTGGTGTTATTAGCCTAGTAACGCTATTGCCTAAATGTAGCTAAATAAATCTGGCAGCTATCAAGAAAGAGACATTGTGCATGGTTAATTGTGTTAAAGCCATTCATCTGTGAAATGTTGACAGATAACTGACAGAGCAGGTTTCCAGGGGCTGTTAAGGATGAACACAGAGGAGTTTGAGTACGTTCTCAACAAAGTAGCCCCTGTGATAATATGGAGATTAGCCATCACTGCCAAGGAGAGACTGGCTTTAACTCTCCGCTACTTGGCAACAGGTTCGTAGCTCAAGATATGAAGCTGTTGTGTTCCCCACACACACACACACACACACACACACACACTTGCTGGTGCAGAAACTAAATGTTAGCCTATGTATTCTTTTTTTCTTTCTTTCTTTCGTTCTTTTTTTCTTTCTTTCTTTCTTTCCAATTCAGGATTGGAGAATCCACAATCTCCTTGATTGTGGTGAAAACATGCGAAGCCCTGCACCAGACACTTCGAGATGAATATCTGAAGGTAAGCTTGTTTATCTGTAGTCATCAACTTGTATATTTGTACAAATAAGATGTCTTTGCATTAGAATCACCGTATCTGTGTCAACTGAGAATGTGTAATGTTCATTATGATTAGGCCTATTATTATTATTAGTGGGGCGGCATAGCTAAACTATCGTTCATTTTGTGATGAAAGCACAAAATTTGGTACGTGTTGGTGGAAAATTAATCAAAATATTTAAATGATTCATTACAATATTTTAAAAATGTAATTATGTATTAAATTAAGAAAAATACAGTTAGACACACTCACAGTTCACATTAAATTAAAAACAAGCGCAAATTCGCAATAGCTGCGACCTCATACATGCATGCATCCACACAACATGCATACACACAACCTCAAGAAAATCAAAATTTTCATTTTGAAATGCTTAGTATAGCGCCACCTATGAATGAATCCTGGTCCTTTTTTCTGGCATAGTTACTCATGGTCTCTACTTGCAGTATGCAAATTTCGAACATTTTGATCAAGTACTTTTTGAATTATTCAAGAAAAGCTTTTTGGACCGACCGACCAACCGACCAACCAACCAACCAAAAATGGCTGCCAGTGGTTACTGGCATGGAATGGTTTGGCTATCCTATAAGTGCTGTTTCATGTTTTTAGTGCCACAAATATAATTTATAGGCATATTAAAGTGGAAAAGCTTTATAAAAATGTAATAGAACAGAACAAGAGCTTTTGGTTCTGTCAAAGAGAAGTATGACAAACCTCTCAATAATGCTCATTGCATCATCTGGGATGTCCTTTGGTCCACTTGCCAGCGTCAGTAGTGCATCTGTCAATTCTGGCAGCGACTTCCATGTTGACCATGCTGCCTTCTTTCCATGTCCAGCAAAGCTGGATATGATGTCACAGCCTGTCAAAGCATGGAACATTGGAAGGGCACATGACATCTCTGGTCTGAGACATGCAGCCATTTGTTGGGCTGCAAGATAGCGAAAGCTCTTGCCTGTTTCGAATGAAACATATTTTTCACTTTAACTGGTCTCTAAATTATATTTGTGGTGCTGAAAACATGGTAACAGCAGCTTGGGGGGGGGGTGACCAAGGTGTTCTATTCCAGTATATTAAGCTATAAATGTACCAAATTTGGCGCTTTTATTGCAAAAACAAATTTTTTTTTTTAGCTATGCCGCCCAATTTATTAGTTTGTTAGCAGAATTATACAAAAACTGCCTGACCGATTTTCACAAAATTCGGTGGAGGGATGTAACACATGCCAACTTAAAATACATTAAATTTTGGTGTTGATCCAACTCAGGGGGCGCGTCCACGGGCCACCCACCTCCATTCATTTTTTGGATGAGGATTATGTGAAAACTTTCCAACCGATTTTCACAAAACTTGGTGGAGGCATGTAGCATGGTCCAACTTAGAAGCCATTACATTTTGGAGTGGATCCAATCCACGGGACGGGTCCTTGGGCAGGTAGGATTCAATTGCCTGCTGTGGCCACCAGGGGGCGAGTTTCTGATGCCCCAATATCCAGATTTGTTCTAAATATATTTGTCAACACATCTGCCAAATTTGGTGCTTTTATCACAAAATTGAACGATTCTAGAAAAATATTGAGCTATGCTGCCCCATTAATCTGGCAAATGATTAAAATATTTTAATTTTTTGCTTTTTAAGGAGCAACACAGGAAGACAAGCCAAAGAGGAGGCCGTAAACTGTGAATGAGAAGACAAGCCAAAGAGGAGGCCGTAAACTGTGAATGAGAAGCTAATAAAATGTTTTAAAAAGCTCTTGTTCTGTTCTATTACATTTTTATAAAGCTTTTTCCACTTTAATATGCCTCTAAATTATATTTGTGGCACTAAAAACATGAAACAGCACCTATAGGATACAGGGTTCCTACACATTTGGAATTTAAAAATTCCATACTTTTCCATACCCTAATTTGCGTTTTTTTTTTTTTTTCTCTGCATTTTTTTTTTTTTTCCAGAGAATATGCGACATCTGAGTAAATATATCAGTGTATCATATTTCACATCATATTTAATATTTAATTATTCTTAATAGGCGATTGTAGCCAAGTACCATAATGGCATGCAAATAAAAACTCAGATAAGTTCAATGTCTGGGCTGAGGCAAAAAGGTTGGGACTCTGGGTGCAAGAGATGCAGTAATGAGACATTGGTGTTTTTTCCTTTCATGTGGCCCAGATCGCCTTCTCCCCCATGTTGGCGATGTCAAACGATTTCACACAAAGCTTGCATCTAGCTGTGTGTGTGAATTGGGAATCCTTGGCCAACCAGTATTTATATACGGTATTGTCAAGCCATCCATCCAAAAACTTGCATCTACCCATTGTGAACCACGTGAAACTCGTCTTCTTGTCGAAGGTGCAGTGTTGGAGTGAAACTTGATACCTGGGGGGCTGGAGGAGGGTCATGGGGCAGCGGACTGGACATACCACTTGTCAATCAGGTAAAAGGGGCGGTATGTTTTCTGAGACGTTTGCTCTCACACAAACTGTGCTTGGCCCGGCATAAAACACGATCCGGATTGATTAAATTATTTTTGGAAATACCTAATTTTCTATTTTAGAAAACAGTATTTTAGAACAGTGGTAATAGTCTGGAAACATAAATATTTTTCCATACTTTATTTTTCATTTTCCATACTTTTTAATACCTGGAAATTGATCAAATTTATTTCCATACTTTTCCATACTTTCCATACTTGCGTAGGAACCCTGAGGATAGCCAAACCATTCCATGCCAGTAACCACTGGCAGCCATTTTTGGTTGGTTGGTTGGTTGGTCGGTCCGTCGGTCCATAAAGCTTTTCTTGAATAATTCAAAAAGTACTTGACCAAAAATGTTCGAAATTTGCATACAGCAAGTAGAGACCATGAGTAACTATGCTAGAAAAAATGACCAAGATTCATTCATAGGTGGCGCTATACTAAGATGGAAAACACATAAATATACTGCCACCAGCACACAGCGGGAGCACCTTTCGAAATTACAAAGGACGATGCTCTGGGCTGATGATGGCTGTCGTCGATGCCAGGTACAGGTTCAGGTAAGCAGGTTTTATGTTCTGTATATGTATATTTCTCTTTTGCTCTTTGTTACCTGTGCAGCACTTTGGTTCAGCTGCAGCTGTTGTAAATAGGCTATATAAATAAAAGTGTCTTGACAGGTACATCAGTGTGGGAGCCCAGGGCAGAGCATCTGATGCAGGAGTGTTTGCGGAGTCAGATTTCAAGCAAGCACTTGACAGTGGTCTCCTCAACCTCCCTACAGCAGGTCTGCTCCCAGGATCTGACATCCAAGCCCCTTATATGTTCCTTGGAGATGATGCCTACCCTCTGTGCCCTGACCTTATGAAACCGTACCCATACCGCCACATGGACCATCAGCAGAGAGTCTTCAATTACAGAATTTCGCGTGCATGCAGAGTGGTCAAAAACGGTTTCGGAATATGGGCAAACAGGTGGAGAGTATTCCTCACCACTATAATGCTGAACCCTAACAAGGTGCAGAAGATGGCTTTCGCTACTGTGTCTCCACAACTACTTGTGTGAGGTGAGGTCTGACACATACACACCTCCAGGGCTGGCTGATACAGGTGGATGAAAACCACAGGCTTGTGGAGAGTACCTGGAGAGCTGATGGCCTGGGAGCCCTGCTCCCTCTTTAACCAGGAAGATGTGGCAACAGCTCCATGGCTGCCAAAGCACTGAGAGACAACCTGAAGAGCTACTTTGTTACACCAGCAGGACAGGTTCCCTGGCAGGATAACTACATATAGACTTTTTGGAGCAACAATGAAAAATGCAGGGGATTATGTTTATTTTGAAATAAAAACTTGGACTCATAAAACATTTCTTTAGTATCTTTGCATTAAAAATAAACATGTAACTGACACTTAATGGCTTTACCTTTTTTATTTGTGAATAAAGAAAAACATTTTTCCAGTCTATTTGTCTTGTCATCAATTGACATGTAAACATTTTCTCATAAATCTTAAAAAAAAGTAAACATAGAAAATACTGTCTCAAGTATAAATTATATATATATTTTTTATAAAAAAGTATAAACAATGTGGCATCATACAACTATAACACTGCTAGTGACAAAAGTGTAAACATTTTTAGAGCCTGCTTCAATTATTGTGAAGTGTTGTTGACCAACATTAACAAATCAAGAACAGATAAGTAATTGAAACAGTTTGAAATAGTATTTTAAAGTACCTTGCATGACATTCTGAAGAATAACAGTGTGCTTTCAGAAAAAAAAAAAAAACACAGGCTTCAAGCTTTCCCGTCAAGGCCTTCTCTCCACTCCCACTGGGTTTGCGTTTCAGTAGTTTGGAATACTGGGTCCTTAATGATGTGGCTTTTGCACGTACTTCTTCCACTGCAATTATGAGCACCAACAAATAATGTTTCTTTCTTTTCATTCTCTGTCTCTCTCTGTCTCTCTGTCTCTCTCGCTTTCTCTCACACACACACACACACACACACACACATACACATGTACTCCACTACATGCCCATACTCCTGAACCCCCCTATGTGACCAAAAAGCCCCAGAAAATCCAATGTGCTGATTCCATTGAATTGGATAAAGTAATAATCTTGCAGTAAGTGTCTACTACTTTTCAGGTAAATAGAAGCAGTGGCAGACGGTGACACCACTTTGGGGTGCAAGTTACAGCAGAGTTGAAGCTTATTAACTATCCAGTCATAAAGACTAGAGTTAAGAGGCAGTTAAAGGGAAATTTCGGTTTATTTCAACCTGTCTCCTATCGTCCTAAATTTGTTTCAAGTGACTAGTGACATAAAAATAATAGTTAGCATGTTAGCCGTTAGCCTAGACACAGCCGGGGCGAATAGTACCTTCAGACCTGTTAAAATGTAAGTGAACGGGCATAATTCAAGTGCAAAGTTAGTCCACTAAACAAGCTTTTTTTCCACAAAGACCGCCTCATATCGTTAGGATAAATGTCAGAGAACATATAGAAAACGACATGTAAACGTGTTGTCTTACCTTACCGGTGTGCTGCCATGTTTGTTTACCATTTAGCTCTGCTTTCCAAAGCGCGGCCGAAATATATCTCGCGAGCTCTAGATAAAGCCCAGCTGGATACTACTCCAGGTGGAGGTGTCTCGTCCTCGGTCACATCCAGACCTTGAAAATAAGGCTGCAACCGGTCCCATTCCTTGCAACAGAGGCATTCCTCTTCTGTGGGCACTGGGGCACAGCATTCACAGGTACACCACCAATCTCCAGAGCTACGCAGCCTTGCAGCAGCCATTCCTCCTCTCTCGTCCTCTACCTGTTGCGCCTCTCTCTCTCTCCTCCTCCGTTCTTCAATTTCACGAAGCTCTTCGTCAGTGTATTCTGGCTCAAATAAATAAGGGCGGCCATCAAACTCTGCAAAATCAAATTCCTCCTCCACAAAGTCGAAGTCTGGCAAAAAGTCAGCCATTATTCTATAAATCTTTCATAAAATAAATGAATGAACTTTTCAGGCTACTGTCCGGTTCTGCCTTCCAGCTGTTGCTGCTTGTTCTCGCGATATTTCGGCCGCGCTTTGGAAAGCAGAGCTAAATGGTAAACAAACATGGCAGCACACCGGTAAGGTAAGACAACACGTTTACATGTCGTTTTCTATATGTTCTCTGACATTTATCCTAATTTAGGACGATAGGAGACAGGTTGAAATAAACCGAAATTTCCCTTTAATGACAGCTTTATATGAGACTCAGAATCTACATATCATCCCCCTCCACAACCCTCCTCTCTAAACACCCACACACACACACACACACACACAAGCGAGTGTAAGTGCTGGCTAGTGCTAGCTACCAATGCTAGCCGTGAGCTTGCTAGTTGCCAAGTGAGGTTGGGTTTTGGAGTAGCATTTGATGGAACAGGGAGATTACACCTGTGTGGACGTATAGCTAGCAAGCTAGCTTTCTAGCTGGTTTAACGTTAGCTACTATGATTACACCACTGGCTGGAGCAAGTCTAGCTGTTAGCTAGCTAGCTAGCTATTAGCTTACCTGATAACTCCATGGCGCTGGCAATTTCTTCACCAACTCTTGCCCTTGTCATTCCTGTTGTGATACGACTTGGTGGAGATATTATATAAACATTCCTGTATTTTCCACAGATCTACGAGCTGGTCCTCCATTTCCGACGTCCACCTGACTCTGTGCTTCGGGTCGGCCATGCTTACTTGTTTATTTCCTATGTCTGCTTCCTTGTTCCTCAGTCAGCTCGCTTCTTCATTGGCTACATTCCGTTCCACGTCACAATTCACGGAGTCAGGACTCGGAGGTCGTCAGCTTTCCCCACACACAAGGATTTTTGATCGGAAATATTGAAAAAGTTTAATATTTACGATTGTCGACCCCTACCCTTTACCTAGCAGATTATCAGGACAAATTGACTCTTAACACACCTCACACAACAGGATAATCTTATGAGACATAAGATAATCAGGCGTTTGCCATCCTTGGTCGGGAAGGGGGAAAATCGGGACAAAATCAGTATCATTATATATCTTTATGTGTGTACCCAGCTTAATTGGGGGCTGCACCTTTACCATGACTGACGAGCCCTCGGCCCTCGGGGCAGCTCTACCTCTTTGTTCTTTCATGTGACTGAGGGTAGACTGGATGCTACAGTGTTTCATAAACCGCTCTCAGGGTAAAAATGGTATCGCAAGACACAATGGGCCGAGGCTAGCTGGTTAGCATGCTTATTTGTATATCACCGCAACACAATACAAAGACATCTTATACATATCAAACCTGTTATTTCTTCACATTCTATAATAATGTTTGTTTAGTTTTTTCGTAATATTTTAAACTAAGTTTCTGGCCATATCTCCAACATTATACCTAATCCTGCTACTAACTAACTAGACTTCCAACGCTTGTGCTTTTTGCTTCTTTATTTTTTGGTCTTTTTGGCAGAGTGAAGGCCTGTAACTATAAGTGGCTGATAACGTTGCCTACAGTAAGGTAAAGACATAGTTAATGTGCCAGCAAGGTGTATTAAGTGAAGTGTGTGACATGGGACTTCCTGTTTGGGTAATGTGCCCACATTTACTACTTGTCAGGAATTCATCCCCTCTTTACATCTTGCAGACCTAACACCTTAAGATTACAAAATACTCACCCTGTAGAAGAAGTTGGAGCGGCCCACAGTTCCAATTTTGCCAATGTGGTTCATGAAACACAGGTTTCCCTCAGTGGAGCCATACACCTCGCACATTTTAATGTTTCCAAAGCGACTCTGGAACTCCCGCCAGACGTCCTGTCGCAGTCCATTCCCAACTCCCATACGCACCTTGTGAATTTTATCAATCTCTGTCTGATGGAGGGAGAGGGATGTGATGATATTAACAAAACAGATCTAACAGGTGACAACTGATCATTTCTCAGTGACATGTAAAATTCAAGAATGATAGAATATATATATTCTATCAAGAATGATAGAATATATATATTCTATCATTCTTGAATTTTATATAGGTAAAAGTCAGTTATGCAACAACCTTTCAAACTGTAGCTCTCAAGGAAAAAAAAGTCTTGCCATGAATACATAATGACTACCTACACATCAAAAAGAATGCTATACAACCACCCCATAATACAATATTATTTCTACTTAGGTTCTTCTTCATTCCATCCATGCACTGGTAATGTAACAAATGGGCCTAGATAATGTTTGCAGAAATGCGCAAAGCAAGACTGTTTAACTTCTATTACTTTATGTGTAACATCATTGATTTAACTCTGTTCACTTAGTTTTATAGTTGTGGTCATTTTGTAGTCAGGCTATTGGTTAGCTGGCTGTGCCACCACTAAATCAATGTTAGTATGCCTCATACAGACACCAGGTGTTGCATGCAATCTAATTAGTCTGATTCTAACCTGGCACCATTAGTCTGCACAGATCACACACTTAACACATTGAACTGTTTGAAACATAGATCAGAGAGGGGACTCAACGTTTCCATTTCACATGGTTTCTTTGTTCCTCTGTTCTTCTACTGACCTCATGTTCAAGCAGAACCTCCCTCTCTCTCAGAGGCCATCTTTGATGCAGTCATCTTTGTTGTAGTTTTCTGTTGTCAGCCATTTTGTTTTGTTGGCCAGGAGGCCTTGTCTCACACCAGGGATGCACAATATTGGCTTTTTTGCTGATATTGATATATCCATATATTGTGAAAAATTATGCAACTTTCTTCCCCTAATTCTCTGACTGAATATACCTCTTTATCTGTATGCTTCTACCCAAGTTTGTCTTTATTTTTATATGTATTTTCATTTGTGTAGGCCTACTTATGTGACACCCTGGTTAAAGGGAAATTTCGGTTTATTTCAGCCTGTCTCCTATCGTCCTAAATTTGTTTCAAGTGACTAGTGACATAAAAATAATAGTTAGCATGTTAGCCGTTAGCCTAGACACAGCCGGGGCGAATAGTACCTTCAGACCTGTTAAAATGTAAGTGAACGGGCATAATTCAAGTGCAAAGTTAGTCCACTAAACAAGCTTTTT
>NC_065514.1:38316016-38322508 GCF_006386435.1 Epinephelus moara
TTCACTCCCGTTCAATTACGTTTTAACAGGTCTGACGCTACGGCTGTATCTAGGCTAACGGCTAACATGCTAACTATTATTTTTATGTCACTAGTCACTTGAAACAAATTTAGGACGATAGGAGACAGGTTGAAATAAACCGAAATTTCCCTTTAAACACTGTGTATTTGTGTTTGCATTGTGTAGGCTATTACTATTTTTTCATTTTCTGATTTATATGCAATTATGAAGAACATTTCCTTCAAAATTTGAAAGCCCTAAGAAAAATAATATTTCACAGCCTTTTGTTTTCTGAGGGTGTTTTACTTTGTAATGGTTTAAGAAAATTGTAAGTTCAAGTTGAATGGGTGTTAATTAGCTTGTTAAGCTGTCAGCCTATCCCAGGGGCAAAGAAGAAAAGTGTCAGACCTGGCAACCCTGGAGAGATGGTAGCATTGAGAGGAGCAGCCATCAGTTAGTCGGAAAAAGCACTAAATAGTGAGTTGACAAGAACTGACTTTAAACACAGGAGCATAGAGAGTGTGGGACTTTTGCTCAGTGACTGTGAATGTTTTGACAAAGTGCCATGTTGGAAGAATTGTGTGGACGGTTTAGCCCACTAGCATCTAGCTAGCTACTTCAGCAGTTTTAAACTAGTGTGGACTTTAGCTCGCTAGCCATTAGCTAGCTCAGTAGTTGATTTTACTACGGTCTGCAGATCAAGAGAGGATAACACATCATCAAAAGAGAACAATACAGCACTGCAGGACTCATCCTTGCACAACTTGTTTTTTTGGCATTGGCCTTTGGATATAAAACTGTTTTTTTTTTTTCTGTGAAGGATCTCGTTAGGCAGCAGCCTCTAGATTTACCGTGGTTAGGACGGTGCAGTGCTGAGCTCCAACACACATACTATATAGACCAGTGGCCCTCAAATGGCAGCCCTTTGTCTGCAACGTTAAGGCTGCGCAACAAAGAATTAACAACTTGGAGGTGAGAGAATCAACTAATATTGAAGCACTAATTCACCTGCTACAGCAAGAAAAACTTCTGTCTGAAAAAGTGGAGTTTTTAGAAAATAAATCAAGAATGAATAATATAAGGATCCATCAAGTAAAAGAGCAGGCGAAATCGGACGATATTGTGAAATTCATACAGCTGCTCATTTCTGAGAAACTTGAGATACCAGAAGAGCAACTTATTATTGTTGCAGCACATCGATCTTTTCAGAAGAAACCAAAGCAGCTTCATGCTGCGTGGACGAAGAAACAAATAACATACGATAACAGGCGCATATACTTTGACCAAGACTACACATCAAAACTACAATCGGAGAGAAGCCAGTATACTCCTATAAGGAAGGAGCTACGTAACAAAGGGGTGAGATCACATCTTATTCATCCAGCAAGGCTGAAAGTGTTTGGTGACGGAGGAGTGCAGGTGTTCAACTCTGCAAGGTACGCAGCAGCAGCCCTCCGCGCCCAGGGTACCATCAGTGGAGCTCTACAGCTGCCAGAGCCGCGCACCCAAGCAGAGAAGCCACCAACGCCATTTCAGCAGCACAGGAGGCAGGCTGGAGAATACAACGCCACTACTGCCAATCTACTGAAGAAGCTGATGGGCAAGCCGTAGGTTATCCCCCCCCTGAACCCCACTCCCCACTCCCCGAGGCTATCTCTCTCTCTCTCACTCTATCTCTCTTGCTCTCTCTCTCTCGCTCTCTCTCTCTCTCGCACACACACACACACACACACACACACACAGCCTGACATGGATCTGAGTGAACCATGAACAGTTTAATGATAAGAACTATAGTAACTAAGGATGAAGGACAGTGGTAAACTGATCTAAATAACTGTTATGGTAAAGAACTAATTGAACTTAAACTACAAGGCTATGGCGAGTGACTGGGGATGATATTGCTCTTTGGACATTTGGGAGGGGAGGTGAGGGGAGGAGGGAAGGTGATAAAGCTTATGCATCCTTGGTTGTTCTGATTTTCCCTTGGTTAATTATTAGGATGTTCTCAAGGCACAATAGACTAAAATAACTTACTATAATGGGAGATTAAGTGATTATGATATAAGGCTACATGTATGGTAGCATTTGGTTGTTTTTCTTTTGTTTGTTTTTCTTTTTTCTTGTTAAACTGAGGATTAACATGTATGAATTAAAAGTATAATTAAATATATGATAAGTTGTAGTTAAGATGGCTTTTGTTAATCTCCAATAAAGTATTATTAGTAAGGGGTGATACATTTTATTTAACTAAGACATAAACCGCACAGCGATGATACTGTAACTTAGCCTACTTAATATGACCAGTCAAAAACAGACTCGTGTTTATGTATTTGTGTTTTGTCCGTGTCTGGTCGTGTATGTTTGTGTAGGTGTATGTTTTGTTTTGTATGTATTCGCAATGCGTAAATTGTGTTGCTCCCATTCTGAGTTTAAAGATGACAGGTATCTTTTTGAATGCATGTTATGTTAAAATATTCTAGATTACCTAAAAAGGGATTAAGGATGGCTCACATCAATATTTGTAGCATAAGAAACAAATTGGCCGAAATAGCAGACATATTACATTCAGATAATTTACACATTTTAGCAGTTTCAGAAACTCATCTTGACTCAACATTTGAAGATGGGGCAGTAATGGTAGATGGATACAGTATTTTCAGGAAAGATAGGAATGCATTTGGCGGAGGGGTGGCATTTTATATTCAAAATCACATACCGGTGAAAATAAGAGAGGATTTAATGATAAGTGACATTGAAGTGATATGGCTGCAAGTACAGTTGCCACATTTGAAGCCAATGCTTTTTGGTTGCTGTTATAGACCTCCTAGTGCAAATTCTGAGTATCTAGACAAAATATGTGAGACGTTAGAACATGGATGTGAAATTTATTTTATGGGAGATTTAAACATAGACAGGAAATTAAATTTTTCATTGAAGGTAAGGCTTTAAATGATTGCAAATTCATGTGGATTATCTCAAATGGTTAATAAACCTACTAGAATTAGCCAGAAAAATGATGGCACCAATATTTCAACTTGCATTGATCATATTTTCACAAATGCACCAGAGCTTTGTTCTGACACTGTTTCTGTGCCAGTTGGTTGTAGCGACCATAATTTAGTTGCTATTGTGAGGAAAGCGAAAGTACCGAAGCCTGGTCCTAAAATAATATTAAAGAGATCGTATTAAAACTTTAATCAAAGTAGTTTTGTTAATGATGTGAAAAATGTGTGTTGGTCAAATATGTTACTGGAAAAAGATCTTGAAGTAGCACTGCTTAAATTCGATGTATCTTTTATGCCTCTGGTTGAAAAACATGCACCGCTGAAGAAATTCAGAAGTGTCAGAACACCATGGTTAGATGAGGAGCTGAAACAGTATATGGTAGAGTGTAATCAAGCAAAATTAATAGCGAATACAACTGGTTATAAATCGGACTGGCAAATATATTGTAAATTTTTAAATTACGTAACCATAAGTCAGGTAGAAAAACTGCTTTTAATTTGTAAAAACAAACTACCTGGTGTGGACTGCCTTGATGATAAGCTTCTAAAATTAGTTCCTGAATTAATAGCTCCAGCTATCTGCCACATTCTTAATTTGCGTCTTAGTCAAGGTTTGTTTCTACAAGGATGGAAAACTGCTAAAATAATACCATTGCCCAAAAATCGAAAAATGCCATTCTCAATGTCAAATAGCCGTCCTATCAGCTTGTTGCCTGTGTTGAGTAAGATCATGGAAAAAGTAGTGTGTGAACAGATTAAAGGCTATTTCTCCTTGAATAATTTATCCACTGATTACCAACATGCTTACAGAGAAGGCCATTCAACTGCCACTGGGTTAACTCAAATGACTGATGATTGGTTGAGAGAAATTGAAAATAAGAAAATAATTGGTGCTGTTCTGCTGGATTTTTCAGCAGCATTTGACATTATAGATCATGAGTTGTTACTGATACAATTAGAATGTTATGGCTTTTCTTTGTCTGCATTATTGTGGATGAGGAGTTATTTATCTGATAGGACACAAACTGTTTTCTTTAATGGAAGCTTTTCAGAGGTTAAAACTGTAAAGTATGGAGTGTCCCAGGGAATTTGCCTTGGGCCACTCCTATACACAATTTTTACAAATGATCTGCCACATGTTTTAAAAAAGACCAGTATTTCGATGTACGCCGATGATTCTACCATATACACGTCTGGAGCTACAGCTTCTGAGTTAAATGTTATCTTAAATTCAGAGTTAAGGTCAGTGGTTGAATGGATAAACAAAAATAAATTAGTTCTTAATGTTTCTAAGACAAACAGCATCATTATTGGTTCAAATTATTCTATTAGTAAAATACCTGGTCTGAATATTTGTATAAACAATGTGGTAGTTGAACAAGTCCAAGAGACCAAACTACTGGGAATCACGCTAGATAATAAATTATCATGGTCTACACACATAAATAAGATGGTCACAAAGATGGGAAATGGTGTTTCTGTTGTGCAAAGATGTGCAAAGGTCTTGACACGCAAACTCAACCAAGCAGGTGATTCAGGCTTTAGTCCGATCCAATCTTGATTATTGTCCAGCTGTGTGGTCAAATGTGACAGCAGAGAAGTTAAAGAAATTACAGACAGTACAAAACAGAGCAGCACGTATAGCGCTCCATTGTGGTTACAGAGCAAATGTTGTGGCAATGCATGACTGTCTTGGTTGGTTGGTAGGTTGTCAAAAACAGATTACTTTATTCATTGCTTTCATTTATGAGGAATATTTTTATTACGAAGACCCCATTTATTTTATATAAGAATTTATCTCTTAGTTTAGATAGACATAACTATTTGACCAGACATGCTACAGAAGGAAATTTCACATTACCGAAAGCAAGAACAAATGCAATTAAAAGAACAATCACTTACAGAGCCATGCAGGAATGGAATGCACTCCCGAGACACATCATGCAGGAAGAAAGTAAAACTCAATTCAAAATTTTACTTAAAAAGCATTTTTTATTAAAAAACATTGATATGATTTAATAAAGGACTTGGTTAAATTAGAACATTGGCTAAATAAGAGTTCATCCTTTGATTTGTCTCGTAGTTGTGTGTGAATGAGTGTCTTTCATAATGCCCACATATGAACAGATGGAATAATTATAGTCATTGTTTTATAAGTACTTACTGTTAAATATTATTGGGAGCTTGTCTTGTCCATGATTGTGTATAGTTTTTGTTTTCTTGTTTGTTTTTGTTTATCTTAGTTATAATTTTGTGTTATGTTTTGTGCAATGTCGTGTTGTATGTTTTGTTATATTATGCGTTATGTATGTTGAGTGTTAAGTGTATTGTATGTTTTGTGTTATGTAAACACATAGTGGAAGTCTGTTGCATGGACCCCAGGAAGAATAGCTGCAGCTATGCTGCAGCTAATGGGGATCCAAATAAACATAAACATAAACATAAACATAAACATAAATAAACATAAATCTGGCCCGCAAGCCGCCTATTTGCCGACCGCGAGCTGAACACATGACTCCTTCACTGTGGGGGTTTGGTTTGGTCAGCACATGTAAATGGGCTTTCATCTCCATGCCAACAATGAGCTGATAGGCTGTTAGCTAGAACGGCACTTTTTTACTTTCGCTTTTGAAGTGGTACGCTTATCGATACTTTGCCAGCAGTAGGAGCCTAGATTGAATGAAAATGGCATGTTCCAAGTTCGAAAAGAAAAGAAAGGTGTGCTCTCTAGCTGACGTGCTGACGTATTGCGGTAACCGAGTTGTGTCATTTCCGGTGTTTCTGTGACAGCGTGTGCTGCTAGCCTGCTTTCTCACTTCAGTTGCTTTAACGTCTACTTCAAGTCTTAACCCACAGTGGTTCTGTTTAAGCACTTATTGCTCTCCTCCTTTCTACGACTTTCTCGCTAATCTCTTAGCTGTTGTTTGCACGTTACTAGCCTTGGTAGCTACATTAGCTTTACAGTTAGCGATGGCTTCTCCTTCTGCTCTTTCTTGCTCGGTGTGCCAAATGTTCAGTTATGCCTCTGCCTCCTTTAGCGACAGTGGTAATTGTAATAAGTGTAGCTTATTTGCTGCGTTGGAGGCGAGGCTTAGTGAATTAGAAGCGCGGCTCCACATCATGGAAAACCATTCAGTAGCTGCGGTAGTTAGCCAGCCCCCTGTAGCCGGTGCGGAGCCACATAGCATAGCCTTAGCCTCTGCTAACTGTCCTCCTGCAACTCCCGTGCAGCCGGGAGGCTGGGTAACTGTTCGTGAGAGGCGCAGCTCCAAGCCGAAGCCCACGGCTCACCACCAGCCTGTTCACGTTTCCAACCGCTTTTCCCCACTCAGCGACACACCGGGATAAAACTCTGGTTATTGGCAGCTCTATTCTGAGGAACGTGAAGTTAGCAACACCAGCGGCCATAGTCAAATGTATCCCTGGGGCAGAAGCGGGCGACATTGAGTCAAATTTAAAACTGCTGGCTAAAGCTAAACGTAGATTC
>NC_065514.1:38322570-38322716 GCF_006386435.1 Epinephelus moara
TCAAATTTAAAACTGCTGGCTAAAGCTAAACGTAGATTCAGTAAGATTGTTATTCACGTCGGCGGCAATGACACCCGGTTACGCCAATCGGAGGTCACTAAAATTAATATTGCCTCGGTGTGTGAATATGCAAAAACGATGTCGGA
>NC_065514.1:38327900-38329400 GCF_006386435.1 Epinephelus moara
GTTGTTGTAAGCTACTGTTATTACCTGCATCTCTCTCTCTGTCTCTCTCTGTCTCTCTCTCTCTCTCTCCCTCTCTCTCTCTCTCTCTGTCTCATTGTGTCATGCGGATTACTGTTAATTTATTATGCTGATCTGTTCTGTACAACATCTATTGCACGTCTGTCCGTCCTGGAAGAGGGATCCCTCCTCAGTTGCTCTTCCTGAGGTTTCTCCTGTTTTTTTTCCCCGTTAAAGGGTTTTTTTTGGGGAGTTTTTCCTTATCCGCTGCAAGGGTCATAAGGACAGAGGGATGTCGTATGCTGTAAAGCCCTGTGAGGCAAATTGTGATTTGTGATATTGGGCTTTATAAATAAAATTGAATTGAATTGAAAGGTTTTGTTTTATTTGAGTATTTATTTGAATTTATGTCAAAATGGAAATGGCATTTTATTTTAATTTTATTTTAGTATGTATTTTGTTGTTTTGAATAAAAAGGACATTTTGTTTTGAATATGACAGTATTATGGCTTGTGGCTTGACCAACTATAATAAATAGACCTTTGACTCACTGAAAAAATGTCGCGTGCATGTGCGCGACCACGTTGCATCACCACGGCCTATGTAGTTGAGAGGACAGGTCTGCTCTGCAGCAGCAAACTGATATGATGCTGATTTACACGTCAATTCATGTAAAATGGAGGTTGAACCATGGACTTAAATTACAGATCGCCTGTAAAGTATTTTAATTAATTCATTATGATTAAAACAATTGGAGACTGAGAACAAATTTATATATAAGTCTGACAATATTTTAAGAAATCTACATCATATCGGAAAGGACGTATGTGTTTCTGTGACTTCGTGTATGGACTGAAGGCTGCTGGAAACTGTTTGGAAACTGTCCCACTTAACCGCAGGTTTTTGTCACCGCCCCCTGCTGCAGCTGCCTGATCTCGTCTACTTTCCAGATGAGGCTGGCTCATCTCAAACGAGCCTAGTGTGTCACTAGTTGCAAAGCTTGTTCAATACCAATCTGGAAATCCATCGGTTAAAAGAAAAAAAAACAAAAAAAAAAAACTTTTTTTTTTTCTTCCTTTACCTCTGGAGGCACAGCCCGGAGTTTTTCAACTAATGGAAGTGCAGGGGCCTCGGCAATCGCTCACGCCCTTCACTTCCGGCGGTGCCCCCAGGGAATCGCAGTGTTGTTTACAAATACTTTGGGTAGAAAACCAGCAGAGTTTAGCTATATATCACATTTTTCATGTCACTATATCACCGTGTAGACTAATCTGATGTTTGTTAAGTCTATAAACACAATGATTGAACAAACGTTACTATTTCTGTGTACACATTTTGTGATTAATAACATGGTTATCGTAGATTAGCTGGGCTAACCGTTAGCTGTTAACGTTAGCCGTTAGCAGTGTCTGTAATAACCATAGACTGTATAAAAATAAGGTAATAACTCAATAAACGGTCCGTGAATAAAATATTTTTCCAGCGGATATCTTAGTTACAACC
>NC_065514.1:38329924-38337482 GCF_006386435.1 Epinephelus moara
GTGGGTTAAAATGAAAAAGAAAGTGACAAACATAAGCCGTGAGCCTGCTCCGCCTCAAGCCGGTCGCGGCGCACCATACGCCCGCCGCGAGCCGTTCAGCACCGCGGACAGTCGGACTAATGGGATGTCGAACCAATGGGCTGTCGAACCAATGACATGGACCCACTATATTGTAACGTTAAGCCCTTTTTCACCATAAAGTTAATAACTGAATCTTAAGACATGTTATCTTTTGTAAAACTCTTTTGAGTTATCTTTTCTGCTCTGGTGGTAATTAATACAGGCGACTGTGAAAGGGTTACACACGTTTATTTTTTTGTCTGTTTATCCATCAGTTTTAATTATTGACCTTTATATTCTTCATACATATTTGTATATCTTTGTTTTGTTCATGTGCTGTATCATTTACCTAATGTTTTGTTCATGTTAACTTTTTCAATTAAAAAAAAAAAAAAAATCAGTATCAGTTGATACTGATGACATGCCAACATTATCATGCATCCCTATTTCACACACATCCCCTCTCCTGTGGGGCCCCTGAGGATCTTGGGCCAAGGGGTAGTTGCCTGAATTACCTTGGTTAGTTATCCAGCCCTGCCTGTATGAACTGCATGGTGCAGCCAACACAGCTTGAGCAACTACTCTGTGACAAATACAACAGAAGAAGAAGAACTGGTGCACTGTGGGCTGGGAGGACTTATCGTTTTCTTTAATAGAGAAGAAGGCTTTTAAATAGTTGTCATTAAATTTTAACAGTTAGAACAATTTTGATATGTGGGGTCCAAAAAAGTGTTGTATCAACAGTTCATTCTTGGTCTCTGCACTCCTGATCCAGTAAAAAATACCTTTGGACAAACAGAGATGAGCAAACCCCTGCTTGCCAAGGGTGTTTGTATTCTCTGCTCTGAGGACATGGTGTTTGCCATGTCTGCACATTGATCACTGTGAATAATGAAAGCACACAAGCAGTAATTAGTACTCATGCCTGTGTGCACACATTGACCTTGTGAAAAGGTGCTTATGTGCTGTACATGCCCACATCTTTCATTTGCCAATCAGTGGCGAAGGCAACCATGGCAAGCCTTCCACCCACACAGCCAAATAACAGGGGAAGAGTGGACAAAGAGGACTTTGAGTCCAGCCTGAAGAAAGGATGAGCTCTCACACTGTGTGTGTGTGCATGCATGTCTACGTGTCCTCCATGAGAGGACACAAATATTAAAACAAAGACCCCGCTTGTCTTTTTGCCACAGTTGTGCACGATGTTACTTGAATGATTTACCAGTAGCAGTGAAAAGTGTAGTCAAGGACTCTCTCTACAAAGTAAAAAGTCTGCCACCTGTAAAAGGAACCGATGCTTTCCTATTGCTTTACTCTAACTCATTTGCTCTGTCATTTATTAAGTGGCAATGTATGTTGACTGTGCTGTTTTGTAGCCTGCTGTGTGGATAACAAGTTAAATGTGAACAACATGAGGGCAAGTCACACTGAGATAAAAGCAAGTAATTGAATAGAATAATAAAATCCGAATGGAATAGAATAGAAAGTTTAGGTGATTTGGCTGTTTGTCCATTAGATTCAAGACAAAGCATGTCTTTTTAATATAACTAATATAACTAACTACAACTAATATAAATGATTCTGAAAACAAAGAAATTACTAATAAGACATGTTGGAAGAACATGGGCACACTATCATTGTAATTTTGCTTCTTTGTAAACTATTAAGTCTCCCAAAGAGTATATTTAAATTTAGGAGAGTAAGGCAATAATGTAAATTTTATAGCAATTTTAAAACAAAATGAATCAGAAAAACAGTGTTTTGTTGCTGTCAGTCTGTCCATACAGAGACAGGCTTGTTATCATGTTTGCAAGAGGTTAACAGAGGCTTACCTTAGGCTGGTTGCAGAGATATCTGCATAGTTCACCAATATACTGGAAAACAGTAACATCATGATTTCGACAGTCATTCCAGAACTGGGAGGCTGAGAACTTCCTCTTTAAGATGCAGGTTGCACCTGTGACAGAACAAACAACAATGTCATTACATTCACTATGAAAGGATATTCTTATATTCTCCTGTTTTCAATGCTAGTTATATCTACCACCTATGTTTGTAAATATCAATTTGGATCTTAAATAATATTGTTGATTGACATTTAATTTATGGCCAGCTTTGAGTGTGGCCATTCAGAACTATACAGTTCCAAATATACGGTAAGCAAATTTTCTGACATGGTCAGGCAACAGTTCATATGAACCAGATCATATGAAGTGTTGTCCTATTGGGCATTTAGACCCAATGCAATGTGCATTGCACCGGTGCAGATACTTGTTCTACAAACATAGGGCACAGTTGCCTGGTGAGATACATTTCTGACAGCTGTAGACAGTGGTTAAATGGTAAATGGACTGCACTTGTATAGTGCCTCTGTAGTCTTCTGACCACTCAAAGTGCTTTAACACTAAATGCCACATTCACCCATTCACACACACAGTCACACACTGGTGGCTGAGGCTACCATGCGTGGTGTCACCTGCTACTCAGTAACCATTCACACGCACTCACACTGATAGAACAGCCATCGGGAGCAATCTGGGGTTCTGTATCTTGCCCATGGACATGCGGACTAGTGGAGGCAGGGACTGAATTGCCGATCGTCCAATTAGTGGACAAGCCACTCTACCTCTAAGCCACAGCTACAGTTATAACCACTGGTTAGGGCAGGGGTCGGCAACCTTTACTATTAAAAGAACCATTACTGGCCAAAAAAAGAAAAAAAGTCTGCCTGGAGCTGCAAAACATATTTGAATAAAGGTAACAGCCTTTTAAGTCTAAATCAGCCCACCAACATTACCAATAGGTCTAAATGAGCATTCATTAATATGATTTACTACAAGGTGGCTACTCTGCAGTGGACTATTTATAACTATCTAGTACTTTAACTTTGCAACGTTGATGGCAAAGGTAATGAATTTGTCCACACATTAATAACCTCTATTTTCCTCCCAGACTTCTCCTTTTTTTGGTTTTGATATCCATAGTTAGCCTTGCTGGAGAGACTCCAGGTTGGCCATCACTACTAAAATTCAGTAAAATTTAGAGGAAAAGGCACCAGGTCGTAGACGTATTACACACATTTTTGTTGATGAAATGTTAAAACATTTTTTTAATTCTATGTATAGACTACACATGTTTACAATTGTAGCCAATTGTACAGGCTATGTATCACAGTCTTTTAAGGTAGCTGTAATTAAACCTCTACTAAAAAAGCCCACCCTGGATCCAGAGGTGTTAGCCAACTATAGACCAATATCTAATCTTCCCTTCCTTTCAAAGATGAGCTGGTTTAAATCTTATTTATCTGATCGTTTTCAGTTTGTTCACGTTCATGATAAATCATCCTTACGTACTAAAGTTTGTTTTGGAGTTCCGCAAGGTTCTGTGCTCGGACCAATCCTATTTACTCTATATGCTTCCTTTAGGTAACATCATTAGAAATGACTCTGTAAATTTCCACTGTTATGCGGATGATACACAGTTGTATTTATCGATGAAGCCAGAAGAAAGTAATCAATTAACTAAACTTCATAATTGCCTAAAAGACATAAAAACCTGGATGAGCACCAATTTCCTTATGTTAAATTCAAGTTATTGTTCTTGGCCCCAAACAACTCAGAGACTCTTTATCTGATGACATAGTTTCTCTAGGTGGCATTGCTCTGGCCTCTAACGCTACCGTAAGAAACCTCGGAGTAATATTTGATCAAGATTTGTCTTTTAATTTTCATTTAAAACAAACCTCACAGACCGCATTTTTTCATCTGCATAATATTGCGAAAATTAGGCCTATCCTGACCCAAAAAGATGCAGAAAAATTGGTCCACGCTTTTGTTACCTCAAGGCTGGATTACTGTAACTCCCTATCATCAGGTAGCTCTAGTAAGTCTTTAAAAACTCTCCAGCTAATTCAGAATGCAGCGGCACGTGTACTAACAGGAACTAAGAAACGAGATCATATTTCTCCTGTTTTAGCTTCTCTGCACTGGCTTCCTGTAAAATCCAGAATTGAATTTAAAATCCTACTGTTAACTTATAAAGGCTCTAAATGGTCAGGCTCCGTCATATCTTAGAGAGCTCATAGTGCCATATTATCCCACCAGAACATTGCGCTCTGAGAATGCAGGGTAACTCGTGGTCCCTAAAGTCAGTCTGTGGAATCATCTTCCTGTTGCGGTCCGGGAGGCAGACACCGTCTCCACATTTAAGACTAGATTTAAGACTTTCCTCTTTGATAAAGCTTATAGTTAGGGCTGGCTTGTACCAGCCCCTAGTCTGCCGGGGGACCCCCTATTATACACCGGGCACCTTCTCTCCTCCTCTCTCTCTCTCTCTCATGTCCTGTTACTACATCTTGCTAACTCGGCCATACTGCATGTCACTAACTCGGCTTCTTCTCCGGAGCCTTTGTGCTCCACTATCTCGCAGGTTAACTCATATCGCAGCGGTGCCTGGATAGTGTGATGTGTGTGGTTGTGCTGCTGCCGTGGTCCTGCCAGATGCCTCCTGCTGCTGCTGTTATCATTAGTCACACTTCTACAGTTATTATACTGTTACTATACACATATGATTATTGTCACATATTTATACTATCAGATATTAATATATACTTTCAACATATTGTACCACAATAGCCATAATTATAATTATAATATATTACTTTCATTAATGTTGTTGTAAGCTATTACCGTTACCGTCTGTCCTGCATCTCTCTCTGTCTCTCTCTCTCTGTCTCTGTCTCTCTTTCTGTCTCATTGTGTCATACGGATTACTGTTAATTTATTATGCTGATCTGTTCTGTACAACATCTACTGCACGTCTGTCCGTCCTGGAAGAGGGATCCCTCCTCAGTTGCTCTTCCTGAGGTTTCTACCGTTTTTTTCCCCCCGTTAAAGGGTTTATTTGGGGGAGTTTTTCCTTATCCACTGTGAGGGTCCTAAGGACAGAGGGATGTCGTATGCTGTAAAGCCCTGTGAGGCAAATTGTGATTTGTGATATTGGGCTTTATAAATTAAATTGATTGAATTGATTGATAGAATGCAATACTCACTTTAGGCCTGCAACTATGACAAATGAAAATCTTCATGTTAAAAAATTAATTTATTCATTTCCATATAATTTTCCATATAATTTTATCTCAAAGCCACGGGTAGCCACTGGAGAGGGTCTAAAGTGCTGCATGCGGCTCAGGAGCAGGAAGTTGCCTACCCATGGGTTAGGGTAATGGACTGTAAAAGATCAAACTGCACCAAAAGAAGGACTAGACAAAGACCACAGGCTGATGTTCACATGCCCTAAATGTCAAAAAATTTAATGAGTGGATTCATATTATATATTTTAAGTTTGTGTATGTGTCACCATCTGCCTCATCTTGCAGTGGAAAGTAATGAAGTGCATTTACTCAAGTACTGTACTTAGGTAATTCTAAGGTACTTTTACTTTACTTATTTCCGTTTTGTGTTACTTTATACTTCTGCTTCACTACATTTCAGAGGCAAATATTGCACTTTTCTTACAACTCCATTAAACTTTTCTGAAAACATTAGTTTTTTTGCAGATTCAGATAATTAATACAATATACACTGGTCAACACTTAAATCACACATCCCAGATCTCAATGAATTAAATATTGCAGATGAAAATCTTTATTGATTATATAGTGTAATTCGTTGAGAAAGAACAATCCATGGAAACCAAAATCATTAACTCATTTAGGACTGGATTCAGAATCATACCCAAAATCAAAGTGGAAAAGCAGATCACAGGCTGATCCAACTTCTGTGAATTTCCTCAGGACAACTCATAATGTGGCTCAGTAGTGTGTATGGCCTCCACGTGCCTGTATACATTCCCTACAATGTCTGGACATGCTGCTGATGAGACGACGGATGGTCTCCTGGGGGATCTCCTCCCAGACCTGGATCAGGGCATCAGTCAGCTCCTGGACAGTCTGTGGTGCGATGTGGTGGTGGATGCTATGATAAATGATGTCCCAAAGGTGCTCGATTGGATTCAGGTCCGGGGAACAGGCGGGCCAGTCAATAGCATCAATGCCTTCGTCATCCAGGAACTGCTGACACACTCCAGCCACATGAGGCCAGACATTGTCATGCATCAGAAGGAACCCTCTCCTGGTGTACTGGCCTGTCTCCTGGTATCTCCTCCATGTTCTTGACACTGTGCTGGGAGACACAGCAAACCTTCTGGCCACTGCGCATATGGATGTGCCATCCTGGAGTAGCTGCACTACCTGAGCAGCTGCAGATACCGCCTCATGATACCGCTAGTGGTGAGGGCACTGGAAAAATGCAAAACTAGCCAAGAATCAACCAGAAAAGACGCAGAGAGGGAAATGGTCTGTGGCCACCACCTGCAAAACCATTCCTAAATAGGGGTTGTCTTGGTAATTGCCCCTCCTTTCCACCTGTTGTCTGTCCGATTTGCACAACAGCAGGTGAAATAGATTCATGATCAGTCTGTATTAATGGCACAGGCTGCTGAGCTGACAGACACCACGACACCAAGCAGTGGGGGGTGATGATATCGTTAGTGTATTGTAAACAGCGGCAACAGCATACGTCATTTACTATATACCCTGGTGAAATTTCAGGAAGGTATGAAAAAATAAATATCGGCCATGCCTAATAAGCACCTTTGCACATCAGGAGACCCGGCACCACTGGCAGCTCTGATGGCCATGACCTGCTGCGAGTGTGCACTTCAGCCACATACTATTGCTACTAGGAATATCAGGAGTGTCCACCAGTGGGTGACAAGTTTTTAAAAAACCCACTAGTTTTGATACCTTGGCAACCTCCCAAATGAGTTTTGTTCTATTGCAGTATTCTCGGTTGTTGAAATAGAATGTGTCCTCATATACTCAGAACATCCCCCTGGGTGCTTTCAGTGACATCTAAAACATCTTTCTCAATTCATTGGCTATGAAGCAACTCCAGACTTTATACCCTATGACATCATACATTTGAGTTTTAGCACTCTGAGTTTTGGATTTGGGAGAGCTGTTGATGTTACCTAATATTTTTGGACAGTCTTTGACCATAGAAATAATATGTATGAATTTTAAAAATGGGTGTAGTTCCTCTTTAAGTCAGCTGCTTGACGTGTCTACAAGGTAGTTTTAGCATTCTGCTGCTTAATGCACTGGAAACTACGTAACTCTCACTAAATGAAAGAAACTAGACATTGGACAACACTATTTTCCAGCAACCCCTGTATATGATAATAAAAAATATCTACAAATCATTTTATTGAATAACTTACACATCTATACTACACTGAACAAAAATATAAACGCAACACTTTTGTTTTTGCTCCCATTTTTAATGAGCTGAACTCAAAGATCTAAAACATTTTCTATACACACAAAAGACCATTTCTCACAAATATTGTTCACAAATCTGTCTAAATCTGTGTTAGTGAGCACTTCTCCTTTGCTGAGATAATCCATCCCACCTCACAGGTGTGGCATATCAAGATG
>NC_065514.1:38338372-38341322 GCF_006386435.1 Epinephelus moara
GCAAGGAGAAGTGCTCACTAACACAGATTTTAGACAGATTTGTGAACAATATTTGTGAGAAATGGTCTTTTGTGTGTATAGAAAATGTTTTAGATCTTTGAGTTCAGCTCATGAAAAATGGGAGCAAAAACAAAAGTGTTGCGTTTATATTTTTGTTCAGTGTATATATACACAGATCACAGACATCAGAAAATGTGACTGCAGTTTCAAAATGACACGTACTTGACATGTCACGACTCTGGCATGTAATGTCAGAGCAACCATGACGGACATAAATTACCTCATGCACTCCACAGAGAGTGGAAACATTATGAGCCTGTTGCAGTAATAGAGTTATCAAGTGTGCCATTCTACAAGCCTACAAGCTCATCTCAGTCCATTGAGGACAATCTCTTTGTCTAACATTACAAAATAACTGTTCACAGTGACAGTGACTGTGACCTGACATAGGCCTAGTCTGCCGGGGGACCTCCTATAGTACACCGAGCACCTTCTCTCCTTCTCTCTCTCTCTCTCTCCTTTGCTAACACTCATGTTCTGTCACTGCATCTCGCTAACTAGGCCATACTGCATGTCACTAACTCGGCTTCTGCTCCAGAGCCTTTGTGCTCCACTGTCTCGCAGGTTAACTCATATCGCAGCAGTGCCTGGATGGTGTGATATGTGTGGTTGTGCTGCTGCCTTGGTCCTGCCTGATGCCTCCTACTGCTGCTGTTATCATTATTCGTACTTCTACTGTTATTATACACATATGATTATTGTCACATACATATACTATCATGTATTAATATATACCTACAACATATTGTACCACAATTAAATTAATGTTGTTGTAAGCTATTATCATTCTGTCTGATAAGAATGTCCTGCATCGCTCGCTCTCTCTCGCTCTCTCTTTATGTATGATTTTGTCATATGGATTACTGTTAATTTATCATGCTGATCTGTTCTGTAAGACATGATATAAGACAAGATATTGCACGTCTGTCCGTCCTGGAAGAGGGATCCCTCCTCAGTTGCTCTTCCTAAGGTGTCTCCCATTTTTTTTCCTCATTAAAGAGGTTTTTTGGGGAGTTTTTCCTTATCCGCTGTGAGGGTCCAAAGGACAGGAATGTCGTATGCTGTAAAGCCCTCTGAGGCAAATTGTTATTTGTGATATTGGGCTTTATAAATAAAATTGATTGATTGAATTGATTGACCTGAGGTCTAAAGTTACAGTGTAGGTTAGACAGCTATATTTTGTTTAAGTTTATTGATGTAACCCATCAAACATACCTGGAAGCAAGATGGCGCCGGTGTGTATGGCTGGCCGTCTGCTGCTCCCACTTTGGCTGGCATTTTTGTTGTTTGTAATCCTTGGCACTGTACAGATCGAGTCTCTGCTGGTGTATGATCGCCAATCCCTCTTAGATCTGAGACATAATGTCAGAGATCTAAGTATATTTGATCACAATGGACAGAAAACTCTGCCCCCGCTCCTGTCGGAAATCCCGACTCACCTTTACCGGGCCTCGGCTCTACCCCCCGGCGGAAGTGTCTCCGTTGCCGCGGTAAACGCGGCGGTCGGCTGGTGAAGCTGAAGGTCTGCCTGGCACGATCTTCATCCATTTCCCGGTCAGGACATGGATTATCCTTTCCCTTTGCTGTGCCCCAGCGTTTCCTGGACCCGATCGACGCCTGCCTGGTACCTATCGCCGGTCTGGTTGAGGGATTCCGGCTCCGCCGCCCCTGCTCTCCCCGGCTCTCTCAGCGCGGGGTGAATCTCCGGAACCTGAAGACGCTGCTCCGGGCTCCCCGATCCGCCGAAACACAGGCCCCGGCTCCTGCCAGGATTGGGCTGGTAAATGCCAGATCACTGGCAAACAAAACTTTTATCCTGAGGGTTTCTTCAGCTCCAGTGGCCTGGATTTTCTCTGTGTGACAGAGACCTGGATCGGTGCTGGTGAGTGCAGCGCTCTTGTCGAACTTTTACAGGCTGGTTGTTCTTATTTTAACTCCCCGCGGACGTCAGGCCGTGGAGGAGGAACGGCGACTGTTTATAAAAATGACTTTAAATGTAAGCAGTGCGCTGTGTCATCCTCTTTCTCCAGCTTCGAAGCGACTTTATTTGAGGTGGGTCGCTCTGACCCGGTGATGTGCGCAGTCATCTACCGGCCCCCCAAGTACAATAAGGACTTTTTCTGGCTGAAATCATGCCAAACTACGTGTCTACTGTGTGGGGATTTTAATATTGATGTGTGCTGTCCTGATAAGCCGTTGGTGAAGGACTTTTTAAGCCTTATTGACTCTTTTAATTTGGTGCAGTGCGTGTCTGGTCCCACACACGAACATGGTCATACATTAGATCTCGTTCTTTCTCATAGTTTGTCTGTGTTTAACTTGAAGATCTGTGAAAATGTCATTTCTGACCATATGCCCGTATTGTTTGAAGTTGGTTTTTCTTGTACTGCAGTTAAATCTTGCGCTCCTGCTCAGCGCCGTCAGACTTTTAACCCTTCCACTGCTGGTCAGTTCTCTGCTGCTTTCGATCAGCTCTGTGCCTCCTCTGTCTCAATGTCTGCTGACACGGAGGAGCTCAGCTCCTGGTTCCACTCCTCATGCCGAACCATTCTGGACTCTGTGGCTCCATTAAAAACAAAGCAGCCTAAAGTGAAACCCGAGCCCTGGTTCAGTGACAGGACTCGTGCAGTTTGACGGGAGTGCCGCAAAGCTGAACGCAGGTGGAAGAAGGACAAGCTCCATGTTTCATTCCAAATCTTAAAGGACTGTTGGCACCGTTATCAGAACACTATTAAGGAAGTCAAAAGAGAATACTTGTCAAACCTCATTGTGTCAAATAGCCATAACCCTCGTCTGTTATTCAAAACTATTGACTCTGTTTTAAATGCCCCGCAGTCTGTCTGCTTGGAAGCATCCCCTGAGCTATGCAATAACTTCCTGCACTTTTTCA